>NW_016814942.1:730627-734954 GCF_001698545.2 Rhinopithecus bieti
TGGTGAGGCAGGTTCTGAGCAGGAGGTGGAGTTTGGGATGGGCTTTGCCTTAGGAGGTGGAGCCTGAGGAGGGTTGGGTCTTGGCAGGAGGTGGGGCCTGGGAAGGGGGCGGGGACTGGTGGTGGGGCAGGTTATGAGCAGGAGGTGGAGTTTGGGATGGGGTGTGCCTTAGGAGGTGGAGCCTGGGGAGGGGTTGGGTCTTGGCAGGAGCCTGGGTAGGGGGAAGGGCATGTAGTGAGGCAGGATCTGAGCAGGAGGTGGGGCCCCGGATAAGGCTTGCCTTGGACAGGTGGCAGCGCCTGAGGGGGTGGAGACCCGGCAGGAGGTGGAGTCTGAGACAGGGGTGGGAGTGTCTGGAGGAATGGGCCCGGCGCCTCATGCCAGCCCTGCCCCTCGCCCCCTCCCCCATTTCTCCACTCATACCTCGCTTCATCCTCTTCTCCTAGGAGGCTATTCCTGGGGCCTGGGCCCAGCCCCTCTACTATCCCCCAACCCATCCTCAGCCAGTGCTGCCTCCATCGGCTTTGGGGAGGACGAGGTCCAGCAGACTGCAGCGCGGATCGCCGGGGCCCTGGGTGGCCTGCTGACGCCCCTCTTCCTCCGCGGCATCCTGGCCTACCTCATCTGGTGGACGGCTGCCTGCCAGCTGCTCTCCAGCCTCTTCGGCCTCTACTTCCACCAGCACTTGGCAGGCTCCTAGCTGCCTGCAGACCCTCCTGTGGCGCTGAGGTCTTGTCCTGGGTCAGCAGGACACTAGCCTGCTCCCTCTATGTGTGCCCTCGTGTCCCCAGCTGCAAGGTGGGGCCGGACTCCCTGCTGTTCCCTTCACTGCAGTGCCTGAGCCGCGGCCCCCCTTGGACACCAAGTTTCTGCCTCAGAACTGTCTCTCCTGGGCCCAGCAGCAAGAGGGTCCCGAGGCCATTGTCTCCGAAGCGTGTGTGCCAGGTTTGAGTGGTGGGGGTGATACTGGCTGCTCTTCTGAACAAATAAAGGAGCACGCCGATTTTTACAAACAGGGTCTGAGTGGTTTGGATCTTGGGCGTGTGCAGGGTGGTGGCACCTGCCCGGGTGCAGGGTGGGGGCTGTGCAGGAGGGAGAAAGGATCAGGACTGAGAGGGGAGCAAAGGTCTGGGAGGAGAAGGGAAAGTGAGGAGGAGGCCAGGCACGGCAGCTCACGCCTGCAATCCCAAATCCCAGCACTTTGGGAGGCCAAGGCGGGCAGATCACTTGAGGCCAGCAGTTCGAGAACAGCCTGGTCAACGCATGGTGAAACCCCGTCCCTACTAAAAATACAAAAAGTAGGCATGGTGGCGCATGCCTATAGTTCCAGCTACTGAGAAGGATGATCCTGAAGAGTCGCTTGAACCTGAGAGGTGGAGGCTGCAGTGAGCCGAGATCGCGTCATACTCCAGCCTGCGTGACAGAGTAAAACTCTGTCTCAAAAAAAAAGAAAAGGGCCGGGCGCGGTGGCTCAAGCCTGTAATCCCAGCACTTTGGGAGGCCGAGACGGGCGGATCACGAGGTCAGGAGATCAAGACCATCCTGGCTAACATGGTGAAACCCCGTCTCTACTAAAAATACAAAAAACTAGCCGGGCGACCTGGCGGGCGCCTGTAGTCCCAGCTACTCGGGAGGCTGAGGCAGGAGAATGGCGTGAACCCGGGAGGCGGAGCTTGCAGTGAGCTGAGATCCGGCCACTGCACTCCAGCCTGGGCGACAGAGCGAGACTCCGTCTCAAAAAAAAAAAAAAAAAAAAAGAAAAGGAGGAAAAAGATAAGAAATACAAGTGTCCCAGGAAAAGTCCAAAAGCAGGATGGAAGAGACCAGAAATCAGGGGAAGGTAGAGTCCCAGCTGAGAGGGCAGGTGGCCTGGGAGGGGCGGGCAGGTGAGAGAAATAAATGGCTTGTGAGGGAGTGCCAGGAGAACGTTAGATGGGCAGGGAAACCTCAGGGGAAAACCTGTTTGAATAAATGGGAGGGCGGGGAGCCCATGGTGATGCAAGCATCTGCCACAGGTATGCAGGTGACTTTGTATAGAGGTCACACACAAGGAGGGGCATATTGAGGTCTTTGTGACCCAGGGAAGGGACGTGGGGCCGTCGTGGACTTTGAAGTTGTCCTGTAGCTGTGACTCCAGGGTGTGTGCACATGTGTGTTACAATGCAAGGTGCAGGCTGGGCGCCGTGGCTCACGCCTGTAACCCAGCACTTTGGGAGGCTGAGGTGGGCCAATCACCTGAGGTCAGGAGTTCAAGACCAGCCTGGCCAACATGGTGAAACCCTGTCTCTACTACAAATACAAAAAAAATTAGCCAGGCATGGTGGCGCGCACTTTGTAATCCCAGCTATTCGAGAGGCTGAGACAGGAGAATCGCTTGAACCTGGGAGGCGGAGGTTGCAGTGAGCCAAGATCATGCCTCTGCACTCCAGTCTGGGCGACAAAGTGAGACTCCGTCTCAAAACAAAAACAAAAACAATGTAAGGTGCATATGTAACTTTTTTGTATAAGTAAGATGTATAAAGACAGTTCCCTGACTTAGAAGGGTTTAAGATTTTTCCTTTTTGAAAATTTCATCAGGCTGGGTATGCTGGCTCACACCTATCATTCCAGCACTTTGAGAGGCTGAGGCAGGAGGCTCGCTTGAGCCCAGGAAGTTTGAGACCAGCCTGGGCAATATGCCACGACCTCCTCTCTATTAAAAATTACCAAAAAAATTAGCTAGACATGGTGGTGTACACCTGTAGTCCCAGCTACGTGGGAGGCTGAGGCAGAAGGATCTCTTGAGCCCGGGAGTTTGAGGCTGCAGTGAGCCGTGATCACACCACTGCACTCCAGCCTCGATGACAGAGTGAGACCCTGTCTCAGGAAAAGCCGCAGAAAGAGCTGACATGCAGTGGCTCCCAGAACAGGCATCAGGAGATGCCCTTTGAGTGATGTTTGACTTCTGAAATTTGTACTTCTGTTATGTGGATAAAAATGAAAAACATATTAAAAATAAGGATTCAGGCTGGGTGTGGTGGCTTATCCCTGTAATCCCAGCACATTGGGAGGCCGAGGTGGGAGGATGGCTTGAGGCCAGGAGTTCAAGACCAGCCTGGGCAACATAGGGAGACCCTGTCTCTCCGAAAAACAAATTAGCTGGGCATGGTGGCACGCACCTGTGGTCCCAGCTACTTGGAAGGCTGAGGCTGGAGGATCCACTGGGCCCAAGAGTTTGAGGCTGCAGTGGGCTATCATCTCACCTCTGTATTCCAGCGTGGGTGACAGAGCTTGACCTTGTCTTTAAAAAAAAAAAAAAATGAAAATATGGCCAGGCTGGGTGTGGTGGCTCACGCCTGTAATCCCAGCACTTTGGGAGGCTGAGGCGGGTGGATCACGAGGTCAGAAGATCAAGACCATCCTGGCAAACATGGTGAAACCCCGTTTCTACTAAATAATACAAAAAATTAGCCAGGTGTGGTGGCGGGCGCCTGTGGTCCCAGTTACTCGGGAGGCTGAGGCAGGAGAAAGGCATGAACCCGGGAGGCAGAGCTTGCAGTGAGTGGAGATCATGCCCCTGCACTCCAGCCTGGGTGACAGAGTGAGACTCGGTCTTGAAAAAAGAAAAAAAGAAAATATGGCCAGACACAGTGGCACACGCCTGTAATCCCAGGACTTTGGACAGCTGAGACAGGAGGATCACTTGAGCTCAGGAGGTTGAGACTAGCCTGGGCAACATGATGAAACCCTGTCTCTACAAAAAATCCAAAAATTAGCTTGGTGTGGTGGTGCACACCTGTACTCCTGGCTACTCAGGAGGTCGGGGTAGGAGGATTTATTGAGCCCCATAGGTTGAGGCTGCAGTGAGCCGTGATTGCACCACTGCATGCCAGCCTGGGAGACAGGGCAAGACCCTGTCTCAAAAATATAAAACCAAAACAAAAAATGAAAATAAAATAAAACAAAAGCAATGTAAGGAGAAAAATCAGATGGAACCATAATAAGAAAAAAAATAGGAAAGATACGGCCGGGCGTGGTTTCTCACACCTGTAATCCCAGCACTTTGGGAGGCCGAGGTGGTGGATCATGAGGTCAAGAGTTTGAGACCAGCCTGGCCAACATGGTGAAACCCCATCTCTGTTAAAAATACAAAAATTAGCCAGGTGCGGTGGCAGGTGCCTGTAATCCCAGCTACTCAGGAGGCTGAAGCAGGAGAATTGCTTGAACCTGGGAGGCAGAGGTTGCAGTGAGCCGAGATTGTGCCATTGCACCCCAGCCTGGGCAACAGAGCAAGACTCTGTCTCAAAAAAAAAAAATAATAATAATAGGAAAGATGGAAGGGGGTGGT
>NW_016814942.1:735186-736612 GCF_001698545.2 Rhinopithecus bieti
GCCTCCCAAAGTGCTGGGATTACAGGCTTGAGCCACCGCGCCCGGCCTTTATTTTTATTTTTTGAGATGGAGTCTCGCTGTGTCACCCAGGTTGGAGTGCAGTGGCACAATCTCGGCTCACTGCAAGCTCCACCTCCCGGATTCACGCCATTATCCTGCCCCAGCCTCCTGAGTAGCTGGGACTACAGATGCCCGCCACCATGCCCGGCTAATTTTTGTATTTTTAGTAGAGAAAAGGTTTCACTGTGTTAGCCAGGATGTTCTCGATCTCCTGACCTCGTGATCCACCCGTCTTGGCCTCCCGAAGTGCTGGGATTATAGGCATGAGCCACCGCGCCCGGCCTTTTGTGTGTTTTTTTGTTTTTTGTTTTTGTTTTTGAGACGGAGTCTCACTCTTCGCCCAGGCTGGAGTGCAGTGGCGCCATCTCAGCTCACTGCAAGCTCCACCTCCCGGGTTCATGCCATTCTCCTGCCTCAGCCTCCCGAGTAGCTGGGACCACACGTGCCCACCACCACACCTGGCTAATTTTTTATATTTTTTAGTAGAGATGGGGTTTCGCCGTGTTAGCCAGGATGGTCTCAATCTCCTGACCTCGTGATCCGCCCGCCTCAGCCTCCCAAAGTGCTGGGATTACATGCGTGAGCCACCATGCTGGGTCTTTTTTGTGTATTTTTAATAGAGATGGGTTTCACCATGTTGGCTAGGCTAGTCTCGAACTCCTGGCTTCAAGTGATTCACCTGCCTCAGTCTCCCAAAGTACTGGGATGACAGGCCTGAGCTACTGCACCTGGCCAAACATTTTAATTTTTGTTGATGCATCCGTTGTAACCACCACATCCATGCCTCTCATAGGAGGCGGTGGTTCTGCTCCAAGGGAACACATGTTGATGTCTGGAGACATTTTTTAGTTGTCACCACAAGGGGTGGAGGTGTTGCTCTTGGCGTCTGAAGAGTGGAGGCCAGAAATGCTGCTTAATACTGTGAGGTGCCCAGGATGGCCTCACCCCAGAGGCTGATCAGCACCAAATGTCAACAGTGCTGATGTTGTGAAGCCCTATGGGTGAAGAAACGGCATGTACCATTTCCAGACAAGCTGAAACAAAATGAAAAGGGGAAATAAACTAATAGAAAAAAAACAAAACAAGGCCGGGCGCGGTGGCTCAAGCCTGTAATCCCAGCACTTTGGGAGGCCGAGACGGGCGGATCACGAGGTCAGGAGATCGAGACCATCCTGGCTAACACTGTGAAACCCCGTCTTTACTAAAAATACAAAAAACTAGCCGGGCCAGGTGGCGGGCACCTATAGTCCCAGCTACTCGGGAGGCTGAGGCAGGAGAATGGCGTAAACCCGGGAGGAGGAGCTTGCAGTGGGCGGAGACCCGGCCCCTGCACTCCCACCCTTGTGACAGATCAAGGCTCCGTCTC
>NW_016814942.1:738457-747676 GCF_001698545.2 Rhinopithecus bieti
TTTTTTTTGAGACGGAGTCGTGTTCTGTCACCCAGGCTGGAGTGCAGTGGTGCCATCTCGGCCCCGCCTCCCGGATTCAAGTGATCCTCCTGAGTAGATGGGATTACAGGCGCTCGCCACCATGCCCGGCTAATTTTTGTATTTTTAGTAGAGACTGGGTTTCACCGTATTGGCCAGGCTGGACTCGAATTCAAGTGATCTGCCTGCCTCAGCCTCCCAAAGGGCTGAGATTACAGGCATGAGCCATCGCACCCAGCCGAGATATGGTTTTTTACTTGTCAGATTATGGAAAATCAAAGATGGGTGAGAGTATGTGGTGTAAATCCATATGATCTATTTGCAGGAATACCTGGCATTCCTATTCCTTTTTGGATAGGTTCCCCTCAAAGATGACCCCAAAAGGACTCAGAGCTGGTGGTTTACCTGGGAGGTGTCCCCAGGCAGCCCCCATGGCGGGTGAGAGCTGAGACGAGGAGGGAAGGTGCCCTGCAGGGGGCACCAATGAGCAGGTGACGCTGTGGGCAACCCAGGCTCAGTCCTGCTGGGGGCCTTATGGGGGCAGTGTAGAGCAATTATCTCAGGGTAAATCCACGTCCGGGCACGGGTTAAGCTACTTACACACCTATCTTCAGTCATCGGCCAGCCGGTTGCACCTGGGGTACTGTGCTGTGTTTCTTCAGGAGATTCCTTGCCTAGATGGAATTGCTTATAGCAAAAAGCATTTGGTGGCCGGGTGCGGTGGCTCACGTCTGTAATCCCAGCGCTTTGGGTAGGCCGAAGCGGGTAGATCACCTGAGGTCAGGAGTTCAAGACCAGCCTGGCCAACATGCTGAAACCCCCTTCTGTACTAAAAATGTAAAAATTAGCTGGGCATAGTGGCGGCACCTGTAATCCCAGCTACTTGGGAGGCTGAAGCAGGAGAATCACTTGAACCCGGGAGGCAGAGGTTGCAGTGAGTCAAGATTGCACCACTGCACTCCAGCCTGGGCAACAGAGCAAGACTCTGTCTCAATAAAAAGAGGACGAGAGTCTCCTGAAGCTCTTCTTGGACGCAGCAAGCAAATATCTTCTTCACTGTCACTAGTCTAGACAGGTCCACGGGCTCACCTCTGTACTATTAGGAGATGCCACAGTGGTGGGCAGGAGAGGGGAGGGGTTGACCAAGGTTCAGGGACTGGGGTGAAACATGGAACTTAGATCAGAAATCTGGGCTGGATGTCAGAGGCGGGGTGCAGATGAGTTCAGCAGCTCCCACCAAATTGCTATCACGTTGTCATGGCAATACCTAACAACATAATTGCCCATCCATAAAGGGGAACTGAGGGCTCACCTGATTAGACCTACCAATCTTAACTTACCCCACTTGTTTTTAGTTGATTATAAACGCTATAGTGTTAAAAGTCACTCAGCTAAACACTATATAGCTAAACTCCCAGGCCAGGTGTGGTGGCTCACGCCTGTCATCCCAGCATTTTGGGAGGCCAAGGCAGGCAGATCACTTGAGCCAGGAGTTAGAGACCAGCCTGAGAAATATGGTGAGACCCCATCTCTACAAAAAAATACAAAAAGTAGCCAGGTGTGGTGGCATGTACCCGTAGTCCCAGCTTCTAGGTGGGCTGAGGTGGGAGGATTGCTTGAGCCCAGGAGTTGGAGGCTACAGTGAGCCATGGTAGTGTCACTGCATTCCAGCCTGGGCAATAGAGAGAGACCCTGTCTCAAAAAAAAAAAAAAAGGAAAGGAAAGGAAAGGAAAAGAAGAAGGAGGGAAGGAAGGAAGGAAGGAAGGAAGGGAGGAAGGAAGGAAGGAATGCTGGGCACAGTGGCTCAAGCGTGTAATCCCAGTACTTTGGGAGGCTGAGGCGGGTGAATCACCTGAGGTCAGGAGTTTGAGACCAGCCTGGCCAACATGGTGAAACCCCGTCTCTACTAAAAATACAAAAAATTAGCTGGGTGGCAGGCGCCTGTAGTCCCAGCTACTTAGGAGGCTGAGGCAGGAGAATCGCTTGAACCCGGGAGGTGGAGGTTGCAGTAAGCCGAGATCGTGCCATTGTACTCCAGCCTGGGCAAAAAGAGCAACACTCCATCTCAAAAATAAAACAAAACAAAACAAAAACCCCCAAATAAACAAAAAAACTCCCACTAGTTCCCTTATAGATAACATCTCTATGTATGGGCCACCATGGTAATGGTTGCTTAAGTTGTTCTTCAGAAATAGGATCAGTTCTCGTCCAGTTCAAATGGGCCGAGAGCCGAACTTTCACCTCGGCCTGTGTGTATTTAGGTGGTGACCTTTTGACGTTAGAAGGCTACACCCTCAGATCACTACACCCTCACTACACACTACACCCTCAGGTCATGACAACAATGTCATTTGGTGAACACGCATTCTATGGAAAAGCCATGAAGCTTGACTATGCATGCACGGTTCCCCGATTGCCCCACTTTTCCCCGTGTCTCTGACCACCTTGCTCCTCTATCCCTTAAATATCCCTAAAACCCCATCTTCAGGGAGGCAGATTTGAGATCTGTTCTCCTTTCTCCTCACTTGGCTGCCTCGTGAATAAACTCTTTGCTGCAAAACCTGTCATCTCTGTTGTCGTACTGATGGGGAGAATGAGCCTGGTTTGGTAACATAAGGGATGCGTGAATTTCTGAGTAACTGGTACCTCCAAGACTGGCTAAAAAAAAATTTTTTTTTTGAGATGGAGACTTGCTCAGTCACTCAGGCTGGAGAGCAGTGGCTCACTGCAACCTCTGCCTCCCAGGTTCAAGCGATTCTCCTGCCTCAGCCTCCTGAGTAGCTGGAATTTTTGTGCTTTTAGTAGAGATGGTGTTTCAGCATGTTGGTCAGGCTGGTCTCGAACTCCTGACCTCAAGTGATCCACCTGCCCTGGCCTCCCAAAGTGCTGGGATTAAAGGCGTGAGCCACTGCACTCGGCCTAATTTTTCTTTTTTTCTTTTTCTTTTTTTTTTCTGTAGAGATGGGGGTCTCACTATGTTGCCTAGGCTGGTCTCAAACTCCTGGGCTCAAGCAATCCACCTGCCTCCATCTCCCAAAGTGCTGGGATTACAGGTGTGAGCCACTGCACCCACCTTGGTAAATTTTACCATGGGAATCCTCTTGGAGAAAACTGCACAGCTGCTAAACAATGTGTACAACAAAGACCAACTCAAAAGAAATCTTGCTGCACGTGAGCAGGTTGGAGAGCAGTGGGGGGTCAGCACAGTGGAACTTGTTCCTACTCCCACCCCAACAAGAGCACCAGGCCTGTGCTGGCCCAGCCACCTCTCCTCTCTGGGCATGCAGAGGCTCCCACTTCTGGCCTGGTAGTGGGTGGGCCCTGCAAGTTGCTCTGGCCAATGGGCTGCAGGCGAAGTGAGCCGGGATTGCCATTGGAGACCCTCTGGTGGCTGCCCCTGCAGATGGTGACTGACGTTCAGGCCTGAAGCCTCAGCCAGCCCCAGAGTGCAGGGCTCTTGGGAAGGAAGGCCCTGTTCAAGTCCATGAGACTTTGGGCTGCGCTGGATGCAGCCGGAGACGGCCCCTCCTGCCTTTGTGCGTGGCCACGTATATCCTGAATGGGACGAGTGTACACACGGAATCTCTGTGTGAGGAGACAGGAGAAAATGGTCACAGGAAGCCCCCTGCAGAGGGAACTGTTCACCTACTTTTCACTGTAAGCCCTTGTGGACAGCTGGTGTTTTCTGGAAAATTGTGGTATGTATTAATTCAAACAACAATTGCATTTAAAAACTTTATTCAAGACTTTTATTCAGAACGTTTATCACAAATATGTCAAAAACACTTCAACCCTGGTTGGGGTTCATGGGGAAGATGTGGGGATCAGAGCCAAAGAACAGCCAGGAGCAGGAGAAGAAGTCATTTATATTTTTATTAAATATACTCTCTTGGCACAAATCTTTAAAATATATAAACATTAGATATAAACAGTGTCTTCATGGCATCAAAATATAACTCCAGACCAGGACCAGAGACCAGCAGGGAGGCGAGTGACCGCAGAGCCTCGAAGGCCTGGCTGTGTGCAGGGGTGGGGGACAGCACTGTCCCAACTCCTGCCGGGTCCCACTCAGCTGGGAGCCATCCCTGGGGAGACACACTGGGGTCAGCAGGGCCTGGGGGACCCTCTCACCTACACGTTGTCTCTCCTGCCTAGCCTGTGGCCCCAAATCCGCCCATTTGGTCTCACCCACCTGGGGCAGACCCCCAATCCCTATTGCTGTCACATGCTTGTGTGAGTTGGGTGCCCTCTCACCTCCCTGTGAGGGTTGCCCTGCCTCTCTTGCCAAGTCTGAGTGCTGGGTAAAGGATACCCACCCAGTGGGATAACCCCTCACAGCCATCACAGGCTGCCTGGGTCTCTGGGGACAAGATCAGGGATGGCTGGTGGCCACAGGCAAGGAAGGCAGAGACAGCAGTCTGCACACCCACAAGTCCAAGGCAAGAACAGGAGTAGGACAGAAGGAAGGGAGAAATGGAAGTCACAGCTGGAGATGAACAAGCTCAGATCCCTTCACACAGCGTGTGCTGAGCCAGCCGTGGAAAGCAACACTCACGTCATGCTCACCCTGGCACCAGGCGGACTGGTCAGGGGTTCGATGTCAATAGATCATAGACCCGGGGTCAGCCAAGTTGAAAACCAAAAACAAAACAAAACAAAGAAGAAGAAGAAGAAGAAGGGTGTTTCTGTGTGTCTGTGATATCTGGTGGGCCCTGGGGGACTTCTCTGAGAGACCAGTTAGCTCCCCTGGGTACCTCAGCTCTTCCACACCTCCCACTCAGGGGGATCGAGACTACCAGGCACCCCGTGCTCCATTTCATAGAAACTGAACAACCCCTGTGGGCTTTAAATTGCTCCATATATCCCAGCCAAATGCCTGCTCAAGTGGGGACCCAGGGACCCGTTGGATACCACAGCTGGGCAGAGGGTTGGGGCACTGAGACGCTGGGCCCAGGGGCAGGAGCTTCTGGGCCAAAGGGGGTGGCTTGGGTGCTTACATTTCAGCAGATGCCCCAGGCTGCAGGTCTGACCTGACCCAAACCTGAGGCAGTTCCATGTCATGGCCTGGGCCTCGAGCCCTGCTGCGCAGAGCAAGCATGAGTCTCCTGGGAAGGTTACCAACAGGTGGACAGGCAACCCTAGGGGGAGATGTGCTCTTGAGGACCCAGCTGCTTGCAGGGTCTAGGATAGAGACAGACATGAGGCTCTGGGGGACACTGTTCCCAGCAGGAGGCTCTGGTGACTGAGGAGTCGTGGCCACGCGGGAAATACTGGAGAAGGCAGGGCCGGCAGGGTGGGGTGGACCAGGGGCTGCATTTGTGACCAAAGCTGATCACGAGGCTGGCCTCATCCAGGGCAGGGTCCGCCTGCAGGAAAGGTGCCCCCGCACCCTGGAGGCCGGGCAGGCACCTGGAGTCAGAACAAGAAGGGCCGGGCGTGATCTGGCTCTGAGCCTGGTGGGGACAGGGGTCACTAGAATCAGCAGCATGTCGGAGGACACACAGGATCAGGAGGTGGAGCTGACCACGCCCCACTAGGGCCTTTTGGGCAACACCTCCGGCAGACAGCGCCAGCCTCTGCAGAGGAAGGAAGAGGGGGGCTGCGGGACCCCCCACACCATCGCCCCAACACTGCACTTCCAGGGCCGCCAGCTTTGCGTTTAGACCTGGACTCTGAGCCCAGGCTCCTCAGGTCCACCTTCTCGTTCCACAAAGCGCCTCATGTGGCTCCTGAGGTGGAATCAAGCGCGCCCCCCGTTCCATGGGCCCAGAATACAAAGGGGTCACTGGTCCACCGTCCTGAGAGCAGCTCAGGGTACCCTAGCTCTGCAGGTGCCGCAGCAGGATCTGCAGGAGGTCGAAGGTGGTGAAGCTGATGCCCACGGCGATAGGACCCTTGACCCAGTTCATGCTCAAGCCTTTGTAGAGGCCGCGCACGGCGCCCTCCTCCCGCACGATGGTGCGCAGCGTGCAGGCGATGGAGGCACGCGGGTAGCCGGTGACGCCGGCCGTCTGCATGCGCCGCCGCACCACATCCAGCGGGTACGAGGCCGATTGCCCGATGAGGCCAGCGCAGGCGCCGAAGATCATGCGCTCGAAGGGGTAGGGCTGCCGGCGGCCGCTGTACTCTGCAGGGCAAGGGGCGGGAGGGCCGTGAGGGCGCCGCGAGGGGGCGTGCACCCCGCACCCGTGCGCGCGCACCTTTGCACCCCTAGGAGCAACCTGCGTGCACATACACACATGCACTTGCACCCCCACGTGTGTTCGCACTCATGCGCACCCACACGCCCCACTGCCTCATCCCCGGGTCGCTCCTTTCAAACTCGAGAAATAATTTTTTTTTTTTTTTTTTTTTGAGACGGAGTTTCACTCTTGTTGCTCAGGCTGGAGTGCAATGGCGCAATCTCGGCTCACTGCAACCTCTGCCTCCCCGGTTCAAGCCATTCTCCTGTCTCAGCCTCCCGAGTAGCTGGGATTATAGGCATGCACCACCACGCCTGGCCAATGTTATATTTTTGGTAGAGACAGGGTTTCTCCATGACCAACATGGAGAAACCTCGTCTCTACTAAAACACACAAAATTAGCCAAGTGTGGTGGCGGGAGCCTGTAATCCCAGCTACTCGGGAGGCTGAGGCAGGAGAATAGCTTGAACCCGGGAAGCAGAAGTTGCAGTGAGCTGAGATCATTCCACTGCACTCCAACCTGGGTGACAGAGTGAGACTCCGTCTCAAAAAAACAGCCAGACAAGAGGCACTGTGATCTGCTCACCAGGTGGGTAAAAACAAGGGGTCTGATGGCATCACGTGGGGTGAGAACATGGAGACATGGGGCTGGGAAGCACTCCAGAAAGAAACAGCAAAAATGGGGTTTTATAGTCACACAAGGAGACGACCTCCTGGATGTGGGCTGATCACAGAAAACCTGGCAACAGCTAAAGGCACCCCAAGAAGGGAAGGCCCACTGTGCAGCCACTCAAAAGGCGGAACAGCACAGATGCTGGTGGATGCACCCCAAACCAGCTGAGCTGGGAGCTGCACTCCCGGGTGAGCATTTTGTATACCTGTGAAAGGTGACATGGTTTTGTTCATGCCACAGATACATACATACAGAAGTATTTTCCAAGCAGTCTTGAGGGGTGCAACCCTCACTTCTAATAAGAGGCCTCAGAGAGAGACTTGTTGCCCCCAACATTACCCCTAACATTTTCTTTCTTTGACAAAAAATGTCTGGGAGCAGGCTGGGTGCAGTGGCTCACACCTTTAATCCCAGCACTTTGGGAGGCCAAGGCAGGAGGATCGCTTGGGCCCAGGAGTTTGAGACCAACTTGGGCAACAGAGGGAGACCCCATCTCTACAACAAAGAAAAAAAACAAAATATCTGGGAGCAAATGTAGCAAAATGTTCACATGCGGTGGCAGGTATGAGTATGATACCATTCTTTGTACTTTTTGATTTTCTCCCAAGTACCAAAACAAGCAAGAGTACTTCCCTTCCATCTGTGTTTTACCCATATGCTTTGTGTTTGTGCTTGTGAAGATGTTAGGTGGCTGTCAATGCTCTGGGTGACACACTGGGCTTCCCAGAGTCACTTTTTTTTTTTTCCACTTGAGACAGGGTCTCACTTTGACACCCAGGCTGGTGTGCAGTGGTGAGATCATCGCTCACTGCAGCCTTGACCTCCCAGGTTTAGGTGATCTTCCCACCTTAGCCTCTCCAGTAGCTGGGACCACAGGCGTGTGCCACCATGCGTAATTTTTTTGGTATCTTTGGTAGAGACGGGGCTTCGCTATGTTGCCCAGGCTGGTCCGCAACTCCTGACCTCAAGTGATCCGCCCACCTTGGCCTCCCAAAGTGCTGGGATTACAGGCATGAGCCAAGGCACTGGCCAGAGTTCCTCTCACATAGGCATTTAAGGCAGTGAGTCCAGGTTCCTCAGTGGTGGCTGGACACAGTGTGTTTTCTCCCAATTTGGATGTGGGTCTACAGCCTGTCCCACCCAGGGGTCGTACCCCACTCCGTCCAGTCTCCAGGTCTATGTGACCCAGGTGGAGCTGCGGTCCCCAGGGAATGCTTCCTGAACGTCCCCTCCCCATGCTCCCAGCTCTCCTTACCTCTGTGCAGGCTCTTGAGCGTCTCATAGGTGAAGAAGCTCAGGCCGGCGTAGGGAATGACCCCCAGCACAGTGGGCATAAATCCATGGTAGAGGGTCTTCAGCCCCTCTTCTCTCGAGATGCGGATGAAGACATGAAAGATGTTGCTGTACCTGCCAGGACAGAGCAGCCCAGCAGGTGGGACTCAGGCCTCCCAAGCACAGGGAGGAGCCACAGAGGCTCTTGGCTCCTCCCACAGCCGGCTGGGCCTGGGTGTGTTTGAATGTTGATGTTTTCCTTCTTCAAGACATATAACCCCATCGCCCAAGCTTTGGCATTAGAGGGGAAATGCACGGGTAAGCCCAGACTCCACCTTTGCCACGGGAAACACTCTGGCATGCTCAGCCCTTGTCTTTGTTTGTTTGTTTTTTGTTTGTTTGTTTTTGTTTTGAGACAGTCTCCCTCTGTTGCCCAGGCTGGAGTGTAGTATCACAATCTCGACTCACTGCAACCTCTGCCTCCTGGGTTCAAGTGATTCTCCTGATTCAGCCTCCCAAGTAGCTGGGATTACAGATACATGCCAGCAGACCTGGCTAATTTTTGTATTTTTAGGAGAAACAGAGTTTCACCATGTTGACCAGGCTGGTCTTGAACTCCTGACTTCAGGTGATCCACCCACCTCAGTCTCCCAAAGTGCTGGAATTACAGGCATGAGCCACCATGCCCGGCCTCTATTCTTACACTTTTTTTGTCTTTTTTTTTTTTTTTTTTGGAGACAGGGTCTCACTCTGTGGCCTGGCTGCAGTGTAGTGGTGTGATCATGGCTCGCTGCAGCCTCAAGCTGCCAGACTCAAGCAATCCTCCTCCCTCAGCCTCTGGAGCAACTGGGACCACAGGCATATGCCACCACACCAGGCTAATATTTCAGTTTTTGTAGAGATGGGGTCTTGCTATGTCGCCCAGGCTGGTCTCAAACTCCTGGGCTCAAGCGATCCTCCTGCCTTGGCCTCCCAAAGTGCTGGGTTTACAGGCATGAGCCACTGTACCCAGGCCCAAGCCCAGTCTATTCTTTTTTTTTTTTTTTTTTTGAGACAGAGTCTCGCTCCGTCAC
>NW_016814942.1:748242-765864 GCF_001698545.2 Rhinopithecus bieti
TTTTTTTTTTTTTTTTTTTTTTTTTTTTTTTGAGGCAGAGTCTGGCTCTATTGCCCACACTGGAGTGCAGTGGCTCGATCTTGGCTCACTGCAACTTCTGCCTCCCGGGTTCAAGCAATTCTCCTGTCTCAGCCTCCCAGGTAGCTGGGAATACAGGTGAGTGTCACCACGCCCGGCTAATTTTTGTATTTTTAGTAAAGACGGGGTTTCACCATGTTGCCCAGGCTGCTCTCAAACTCCTGACCTCAAGTGATCCGCCCGTCTCGGCTTCCCAAAGTTTTGGGATTACAGGTGTGAGCCACCGCCATATTCTTACATATTTTTAATGCATCTGTGCCCAGTTCAAAATGAAGGTTTTGATCTAAGCAGAAACTGACCCCCAGGCTAAGAGAACAAATTGCTGCCTTTCTGGAACAGCTGCAGAATAAAACACGAGGCCTGCCCTGTGGACACAGAGGCCCAGATGCAAACCCCAGCGGCCCGATAGAGAGAGGGATTCCGACCTGGGAGCCCCCAAGACACAGAGCCCCCGGGGCTGATGCACATCACAGACGTAAGGACTCACATTTCCTTCGGGGTTACGGCCATCCGCGCTCTGACCAGGTCCAGGGGGTAGGTCAGTGAAGCGGCTGTCGTTCCAGCCAGTGCGCCGGCGAAGAGGCGAGGCCAAGGGGGCAGGGCTCTGAACAGGGCAGGGGGAGAAGGCGAGACGCCAGTGAGGGGGACTGCAGATACACAGAGGCCCAGCCTGGAGCACATGCACGTCTCTGCTGGGGTGGGGACAGGGGTGGGGACCGAGGAACACGAGGCGGGTTTGGCTTTCTCGTGGCCAAGATGATGGGGTTTCTGGAGTGGGCCTCATTTTGAGGTTCACATGGCTGCCTTCCCTTCCCCGCTGCTGGCATAAATTAATCAATGATGTGTATTTTCCCTACGGCCCAGGGGGCATAGTGGCCTGTCTCTCTGGGATTTATGTGTGAGGGTGGAGAAACGTCTGGAGACAAACGGGCAAAGGAAAGGATCTCTGAAGACAGAATAGGGCATGTGACAGAGTCAGGGGGCGCCTCAGGAGGGCCTGGGTGAGGAACCTCCCGGTGTTTCGTTGGGGGAAGAGGGAGTGCAGGGTTAGGGACAGGGCACCGAGAAGAAAACGCGGAGAGGGCGGGACATAAGGAGGGCAGGGGGCAGGACGTGCAGCAGACAGACAGAGGGGCGGGCGTGGGCGGGGCGATTCTGGGGCGGGGCAGGGCGGGGAGGGGCGGGTCCTCACTCTCCGCGGAAGCCATAGTAGCTGCCCAGGATGCGCTTGTACTCTTCGTGGGCGCTGAACTGGATGGCGGCGTAGGGCACCACGCGCACCATGGTGGCCGAGTTCCCGCGCCACAAGCTGAGAAAGCCCTCGTTGAGGTAGGTGTAGTAGAGGACCCGGAAGGCCTCCTGGAGATAAGCGGGGAGGTCAACATCCCTCCGCCTCTGCCTGCCCTCCCTGTGCGCCTGTGTGTCCAGCAGAGCGCTGAAAGTGCGGAGGCGGGGCCGGGGTGACCCCATCTCCATGCACAGTACACAACTCCACCCCCATGTGAGGGCCCCACCCCGATTTGTCCAGACTGACATTATCAACCCCAGCCCCGTCCCTCCTCCCTATGTTTTCTGGGCCTCCCACCCCAGCAAGTTCTCCACCCCTCCTGGGGACTGCAAAGCGAACCAGGCTGCAAAGCAGCTCGGAGCCCTGCCCAAGGGCATGTCTGTTGGTGTTTGGCATTCTAGCTTTTACAGTTTATCTTTTTCTTTATTAAGAAGGTAGCACCTGCTCTCTGTTTAACAATAAATCAAACATGAAAGGTTGTTTTAGAGCTGTTGAGTGTCCCCACCCCACTGCCGTAAGGACACTCTGGATGTCCCGTCAATTCCCAGGCTGGGCCGTGTCCAGGCAGAGCTGGGGATGGGAAGACAGGTAGTCCTATCCCCACCCCCAGAGACTCTCCTCAGATCACCTGCCTAACTCCTGCCAGCCCAGCAGGGTAGTGGTGACTGTCCCCAGGCTGGGGCGGTGACATAGTGGCTCACCTTGGCAGAAAATCTTTTTGAAGACACTGGAAAAAACAGAAGCACAAAAGCCACTGAGATGCAAAGGACAGAACCCCCCGTCTGCGTGGTCCCACCCCCGGCACCCCCTAGCAGAGTCACCCTCCTCTTCCCCCCAATCTTGTCCCAGGAATGGGAGCTGAGCCAACACCCAACCCCCAGAATAGTGAGGGTCTCCAGTGAGAGAACATGTCTGAGATGGGTTGGCACTCAGCCTCCTGTCCCTGGACTAGACTACCATTCACCCAAACCCCTGTAGTGAAGGTGTCCCAGCCGCCAGGCACTTGGGCCTCAGCTGAAAGCCCTGGCTCTCAGAACAAGGCTTGCAGGTTCTACGTGTGCAGTCTACGTTTGCAGTCAGCCCTCTCTTCCAGAAATGCCCCTCCCAGGGTCGCAGCACAGGCACTGCTATCCTGCCTCTCCCACCCCCTGTGGCTGCCGGGTTCCCTCTCTGGTTCTGTGCTGCCCTTGGGCATGGGGACCCGAGCCATGGTGGGCCATGAGCACTCTTGGGAGAGACCCAGAAAAACGGGCCACAAATGGTCATCAGGAGCCTCTGATGGCCTGGCAGCCCGCTTCCCTCAGCCCTCGCCCCCCACCATTTGTGTGTGCAACATGCATGCATGCCTGCTGCCTCCAGGGTTGAACCCCAGTTCCCTGAAGAACACAACACCCCGCACCTGCTCATGTGCACTTAAAGGGGCCTGCCCTGGCCAGGCGCAGTGGCTCAAATCTGTAATCCCAGCACTCTGGGAGGCTGAGGTGGGTGGATCACCTGAGGTCAGGAGGTCGAGACCAGCCTGGCCAACATGGCAAAACGCTGACTCTACTAAAAAAAAAAACAAAAAAATTAGCCGGGCATGGTGGCAGACTCCTGCAATCTCAGCTACTCGGGAGGCTAAGGCAGGAGAATCACTGAAATTCGGGAGGTGGAGGTTGCGGTGAGCCGACATCACACCACTGCATTCCAGCCTGGGGAACAGAGAGACTCTGTCTCAAAATAAATAAATAAATAAAAGGGCCTGCCCCTTTTGAAGACCTGCCAGCTCATTGGATGCCTATGCCTGCCAAGGAGGACGCTGATATCCATGCCTCCACTTTACGGAGGAGGAAACTGGGACACAGAGAGGGTAGGGGATCGGCTCAAGGTGGTGGGAAGGGCCTGGCTCAAGCCTGCAGATTCTTCCCAAACAGCTGAGGGGCAGAGGGCCCCGGCTGTAACCATCTTGCTTCTGGGCCCTGGGCAGGAACTGGTAACTGTTTGAGGGGGGCAAAGGCCACCTCTTCAAAGGACTCTGCGACTGTTTAACCCTGGGGAGGGAGGGTGAGGGTTTCTGTTGAGGGTTTAATTTCTGTCCTCCGAAAAGCTGTGTCCAAGTTCTAACCCCTAATCCCCAAGAAGATGACCTTATCTGAAAGCAGGGCCTTTGCAGATGTAATAGAGTTAAGGTAAGGTTGTACTGGGTTAGGGTGGGCCCTAAATGCAAATTGGTGTCCTTATAAGAAGATAAAACAGGCCGGGCGCGATAGCTCATGCCCATAATCCCAGCACTTTGGGAGGCCAAGGTGGGTGGATCACTTGAGGCCAGGAGTTCAGGACCAGCCGAGCCAACATGGCGAAACCTGTCTCTACTAAAAATACAAAAAAATTAGCCAGGCATGGTGGTGCGTGCCTGTAATCCCAGCTACTCGGGAGGCTAAGGCAGGAGAATTGCTTGAACTGGGGAGATGGAGGTTGCAGTGAGCCAAGATCACACCACTGAACTCCAGCCTGGGTGACACAGCGAGAGACTCTATCTCAAAAACAAACAAACAAAATAAATATATAGAGAGAAAACAGACACACACGTGATGACAGAGGCAGAAATTGGAGCCATGGGGCCACAAGCCAAGGAGAACCAGGAGCCCCTAGAAGCCGGAAGAAGTAAGGAAGATCCTCCCCTAGAGCCTCTGGAGGGAACGCAGCCCTGCTCACACCTTTACTTCAGACTTCTGGCCCCAGGACTGTGAGAGAAGAAATTCCTGTTGTTTGAGGCCACCTGGTTTGTGGTCTGACAGTAGCCCCAGGAAACTCGTACAGATTTGAAGTGGATTTTATTATTTATTTATTAAATTAAATTAATTAATTTATTTATTGAGACAGAGTCTCTCTGTCACCTAGGCTGGAGTGCAAAGCCGTGATCTTGGCTCACTGCAACCTCCGCCTCCCAGGTTCAAGCGATTCTCCTGACTCAGCCTCCAGAGTAACTGGGATTGCAGGTGCCCGCCACCATGTCCAGCTAATTTTTATATTTTTAGTAGAGGCGGGGTTTTCCCATGTTGGCCAGGCTGCTCTCAAACTCCTGAGCTCAAGTGATCCATCCGCCTCGGCCTCCCAAAGTGCTGGGATTACAGGCAAGAGCCACTGCGCCTGGCCTCTAAGTGGATTTTAAAGAGACATTAAAAAAACCCAATTTGAGTGCAGTGGAGCACACCCATAGTCCCAGGTACTTGGGAGGCTTAGGCAGGAGGATCACTTGAGCCCAGGAGTTTGAGGCCAGGCTGGGCAACAGAAAAAAACCTCATTTCTAAAATAAATCTAAAAAAAAAAAAAAAAAACAATTTGAAGCATGGCTTAGGGGCCATGAAGGAGGAGGTGACCGCCTGGCAGCTTCTTTATCACATGGGGAAGGACAACACTTACCTTGGAAGATGATTTTGGTTCGGTCCAGGGGGGCTACTGCTGTTTTGGCAAGGGCGCCAGCCAGGGCCCCAGACAGCAGGGAGCTGAGCACTTGCCTGTGGTCACGCTGCAACAGAACACGTCATCAGAGGTCAGAGGGCAGGGGGTCTGCTCTGCAGAGGACCTTGCCCCAGAAGTGCCTTCCTTACACCCTCTGGGCCAGGGCCAAGGGATGCACCCCACCCTGAGTGTGTTGGCGCTGCTTGGTTCTGGGTGATCCATGGTGGGTCCACAGGCCACAGTGAAAACCTCCCAGGATAACAGGGACCATCCACATTGGAGGTGAGGTGTGCAGGTTTCACATTCTCAGAGACAGGCTCGCAATAGGACTGGCCTATGTGCAAACTTCAGTTCCCTCCACAGCCTGTGTGCACCTGACTATGGCACTGTGGCATTTTAGGTACACAGGGACTGAAAACAGGCACTAGGGACTGTTGGGGTCAGGGGGTTGGCAGTGGGTATCAGGCAAGCAGACCTTGACTCTGTGCCAGCGTGTCCCTTCCCACAACTTCCGATCGGGTTGGCATCTATGACTCTTCATCCAGCCCAGTTGAGGGGGTGACAGCAACATTGATGATGGCTGCCAACTTGCGTTGACTACTCCCATGCCAGCCCAAGAGCCATCGCTTTCCGGAGTCCTCTGGAGCTGCCCAAGGCCCCTGCTCCCCCACAGCCCTCCCTCCTTCCCTGGAAGGTTGTGCCGCACAGGAGTGTGTCCGAGCCCTGTGTCCCATGGGCACCACCTGCCCATCAGGTTGGAGTTTGACTCGGCCACAGTACTCTCACTGAGAAGTGGCAGAGAGCATTCTGGAAAGTTCTGGATGGGAGGTGTTCTGATTCCATTTCCCCAGTGGACTTGGCCACGGGACTCATTGAGAAGTGGTGGAGAGCATTCTGGAAAGTTCTGGATGGGAAGTGCTCTGACCTTTCCTTGCCCTGCAGTGCTTTGCTGTCTGAATGTAACGTGGATGGGCAGGTTGTTCAGCAACTTCCAGGAATCTGTGAAGTCCTACTAGGCACAGGCTTCCTGAAGGGCCTGGAGTCCCACAGTACAGGGTGGGGGTGTATGCAAGACTCCTCCTTTCCCCATGGTGCCACTGGTCCACACAGAGAGCCAGATGCCAACAGAATCATCAGATGAATGCAAATATAGCCACCCATCGGGAAGGTGCCGCAAGGAGGTGGCCCAGGGTTCTGCAAGAACTCTGGATAGGCGGGTGAGAGGCTGAGCTTGAAGGATGAGGTGCAGGTCACTTTGGGGTGTGTGTCATAGTATTAGGTGGGGAGGAATGAACACTCAGAGGCTAGGGTGAAAAGGAGCAGGGTACCCTGGGGGACCACAAGGAGAGGGAAAGGGAGGGGGCCCAGAGAATAGAAAGGAGATGGGAAAGAGAGATGGGTGCCAGACCCCACAAAGCCTGGCAAGGAGGGCTGATCTTTGCCCAAATAAATGGGCAATTTTTTTTTTTGAGACACAGTCTCTCACTCTGTTGCCCAGGCTGGAATGCAGCGGTGTGATCTCAGCTCACTGCAACCTTTGTCTTTCGGGTTCAAGCAATTCTGCTCCCTCAGCCTCTTGAGTAGCTGGGAGTACAGGCAAGCACCACCACGCCTGGCTAATTTTTGTATTTTTAGTAGAGACGGGGTTTCGCCATGCTGGCCAGGCTGGTCTCGAATTCCTGGCCTCAAGTGATCTGCCTGCCTCGGCCTTCTGAAGTGCTGGGATTACAGGCATGAGACCCCATGCCCGGCCTAAATGGCCCATTTTTAATATGACCAGAGTGGGGCTGGGCACTGTAGCTCATGCCTGTAATCTCAGCACTTTGGAAGGCCGAGATGGGCAGATCACCTGAGGTCAGGAGTTCGAGACCAGTGTGCCCAAATGGTGAAACCCCATCTCTACTAAAAATATGAAAATTAGCCGGACATGGTGGTGGGTGCCTGTAATCCCAGTCACTCATAAAACGGAGGCAGAAGAATCGCTTGAACCCGGGATGCCAAGGTTGCAGTGAGCCGTGATTGCACCACTGTTCTCCAGACAGGGTGACAGAGCGAGTCTCCATCTGAAAAAATAAAAAATAAAAATAAAAATGTGACCAGGGTAGAAGTGGCTCCTGCAGAAACCCAGGATAGATATGGTGGAGGCTGGAGATGGGGAAGGGATGTGGGAGCACTTCTCAGGTGTAACAGGCAGCTGGAGTCAGACTGAGCATGGCTGCCCCCACCTCTAGAGTTTGCTCAGCTCAGTGGGTGGCTCGGGGTGAAGGGCTGGGCCTGAGTCTGTCCACACACCTGACCTGAATCCCAGTTCTGCCCTGACTGAGCTCAGGCAGAGGGTGCCCTCTTTGGTCTCCCAGTCCTCATTGTTGAAACGGCAAGGTGCCAGCTCTCAGACCCTTTCCCACATGTCCTGGGCTACCCAGCAGCCTTGCACCCCCAGTCCGGTTCCACAGAACACAGCCTCCTTTTCCTCAATGCCCCGAGGGTCCCCTCCACCAGCCCAGCCCTCCCTTCCTCAAAGGGACAGATTGCACAGTGATTTTATTTCTGAGGTCAAACTTCGCCATGGGGTTTGATCTTCTCCTAGCTTCTTGGAGGCCTGTCTTTGGGGGCTTCTGCCTTTTCTGGGACATGCAGCCAGGTTGCAGACGTCTGGTTCCATGAGCTTTGAGAAATGTGGGCGCTTGGTGGTCATCCTAACAGCAGTCCAAGGCCTTACCAGCTGGCCAGTTCCTTCTCTGAATCAGTCGGACCAGCTGCTCCCCTCTGGAATGGGCCTCTGTGTGCAAATGGAATATTCCATGGAGAGTGCCTCCCTGTGACCTGCTGGAGACACAGAGTTCTTCCACCTCCTCCATTCGGTGTTTACCTCCTATCAGTTTGTCCTTTTGTTTGCTTGTTTTTTGAGACAGAGTCTCGCTCTGTCCACCAGGCTGGAGTACGGTGGTGCAATTTTGGCTCACTGCAACCTCTGCCTCCCGGGTTCAAGTGGTTGTCCTGCCTCAGCCTTCCCAGTACCTGGGATTACAGGCATGCGCCACCATGCCTGGCTAATTTTTGTATTTTTGGCAGAGATGGGGTTTCTCCACGTTGCCCAGGATGGTCTCGAATTCCTGAGGCTCAGGTGATCACCTGTCTCGGCCTCCCAAAGTGCTGGGATTATAGGCCCAGCCGAGGCTCTTAACATTACAAAGCCAACTCTGTGTTGTTTGTTTGAGATAGGATCCCACTCTGCTACCAGACTGGAGTGCAAGTGCATGATCATAGCTCACTGCAGCCATGACTCCTTGGGCTCAGGTGATCCTCCCACCTCAGCCTCCTCAGTAGCTGAGACCACAGATGTGTGCCACCACACCCAGCTAATTTTATTTTCTTCCAAAGACAAGGTCTTGCTATGTTACCCAGGCTGTTCTCAAACTCCTGGGTTCAAGCAATCCTCCCGCCTTGGCCTGCCAAAATGCTGGGATCTCTAGTGTGAGTCACCATGCCTGGCCAATGCTAAATCTTAGTATCAGGAACACACATCCATAAACTGCACCTCTCAAGGCGGCCACCAGTGGTACCTGGAGGACGTGTGTTGGGGCCAGTTCACATGCTCAGTGGAGGCTGCTGCCTCTGGCCGACACTTTCAGCTCCTCTCTAATGAACACAAACACCTTATTATCCAAAGAGCTGGGAGCAGGCATCACTGACAGGTCAAAATTTCAAGATCCATCATGTGGGGAGATCCTACAAAAGAAGAATTTGTTGGCCAGGCAGCTGACAGAGAGAAAGTGGGCGATCCCGGATAGGATGCATGTTGGCCGTAAACACCATGGGAAGAGGCTCAGTATTTTTTTTTTTTCCGAGACAGGGTCTCACTCTGTCGCCCAGGCTGGAGTACAGTGGTGTGATCTCAGCTCACTGCAACCTCCACCTCCTGAGTTCAAGCAATTCTCCCACTTCAACCTCATGAGGAGCTGGGATTACAGGCGCGTGCCACCTGGCCAATTTTTGTATTTTTAGTAGAGACGGGGTTTCACCATGTTGGCCAGGCTGGTCTTGAACTCCTGACCTCAAGCAGTCCTCCCACCTGGGCCTCCCAGAGTACGGGGATTACAGGCATGAGCCACCATGCCCAGCCAAGGCTCAGCTTCTTAACCAAAGAAAAGAGACTTTGCAGAGTGAGTCCCTCCCACCTTGGGGCTGGCCAGGCAGGCCAAGAGTAATGTCTTCAGGGCCTGCCAGCACAGAGGAGAATGGGCATGTGTGTATGATGCCCAGCAAGTGACCAGCACTGGCGCATTTCTGCGTGTGGTTTGGCAGCCATTGCTGTCTCAAGCTTGTCCATGTGGTGGGATCCACATTGCAGACCCCCTCCTCTCTGGCATACAGAGCAACAGCTGTATCCAGGTGTTCTTCCAGCTCTTTTGGGACCTTCACTAAACTTCAAGGCATGTGCCTGACCTGTGCCTCAGTCACCTGGTGGTAACCCCAGTAAATGAGTCCTCCCGCCCACCTGCTGCTCTGAGGTGTCACCTGGAATCCTGGGAAAGGTCAGGAGGCCTGGAAAATGACGCCACCTCAGTCTTTGACCCCATGGACTTTGAAAACTGCCTGTGCGGTCGGCCTGAGTCAGGCCCTGGGAGTGCAATGGTTTCTGCGTGGGGCTGGGTTGGTCTGTGTTTCAGGTTCAGCTGATAGGACTTAGGGGCCAGTGGGGGTTCTGGTTTCTACGGTGAACAACAACAGGGCTGACCCAATTGCTTTGAGAGAATATCTTTTCTTCAATGGAACTGTGGACTTAAGAGGTGAACTTGGAAACACAGAGTAAAGCCCAAGCATGCCCACCCCCTTTGGCTCTCTGCATTTGCCTTTTTTTTTTTTTTTTTTTTTTTTGAGACAGGGTTTTATCCTGTCGCTCAGGCTGGGGTGCAGTGGCACAATCTCGGCTCACTGCAACCTCCGCCTCCCAGGTTCAAGCAATTCAACTGCCTCAGCCTACCAGGTAGCTGGGATTACAGGTGTGTGCCACCACGCCTGGCTAATTTTTAGATTTTTAGTAGAGACGGGGTTTCACCATGTTGCCCAGGATGGTCTCAAACTCCTGGTCTCATATGATCCTGCCACCTCAGCCTCCCAAAGTGCAGGGATTATAGGCGTGAGCCAGCACGTTTGGCCTTGGCTAATTCCTTAGTGTTCCAAAATCTGAGGGAGAAAAGGGGGCTCCAAGACACGTCTGATATGTCAGGCTTCCCCTCTCCACGCTGGCGCTGGGTGAGGTTTTTGCCTCTTACCAGGTGGCTGGGCTGGCTGGATTCACATCACAAGCAGGGCTTTCAGTGGAATAGAGGGTGGCTGGTGTCCTCCATCCCATGACCTTACAGTATCTAGGGCTGTGGGAGCAGAGAGGCTCTGCCACTCCACCCTCAGCCTAGGTGGGCAGGGGTACCAACATGCATATCCTAGGTGCAGGGTGATTTGTGATGGGGTGCATGGAGCACAGGAGAGGGATCTCTGAACCTGTTTGGAGAGGGCGCAGAAGCTGGGAGGAGGGGGCGGGGAGCCTGGGAGTCAGGGTGGGGAGGCTGGGGCCCCAGGAGAACACTCATTCCGGGAGGCTGGGGTACTTGCCTTTGATGAGACGGATGAGGACAGGACAGCCTCGGCATCCTCACGCAATCGCACCGGGCCTTCCTTCACACCATTATCCATACCAGGCCTGCTCGGAATGGCAGGAGACTCGGTCCTGGGGGGGTAAGGGAAGGTGGTAAGATATGGCGAGATCCTGAGAGATGGTAGTTGTTCCCACCAGCCTTTTCCTATCCCGGTTTCTGGCTCCCTGCATGGGGAGGGATGCCCTCAACTGCATTCTGCGACCACGGTCCTGTGTGTATTGCTTAATCATTTACAAAAGCCTTTCTTGTTGGCACTGGAATGTAATCCTCACAAACAGTCTGTTCTTTTTCCAAATCTGGTGCCCAGGGAGCAAACAGGCTCAGAGAAGTTAAGCAGCCAGCCAAGGTCACACAGCCACCAGCGGATTGTGGGGCCAGTGTGGCCGAGGTGCTTGGTGCCAATACCACTGTCGGGCCAAACATCCAGTGGTCTTGTGTCAGCTTGGACCCGAGGGTCTCTGTCCACCGAAATACTTTATTTATTTATTTATTTATTTATTTATTTATTTATTTTTTGAGACGGAGTCTCACTCTGTCACCCAGGCTGGAGTGCAGTGGCACAATCTTGGCTCACTGCAACCTCTGCCTCCCAGGTTTAAGCAATTCTTGTGCTTCAGCCTCCCAAGTAGCTGGGACTACAGGCGCCCGCTACCATACCCAGCTAATTTTTTATTTTTAGTAGAGACGGGGTTTCACCATGTTGGCCAGGCTAGTCTCGAACTCCTGACATCAAGTTATCTGCCCGCCTTGGCCTCCCAAAGTGCTGGGATTATAGGCATAAGCCACCACACCTGGCCTTTTTTTTTTTCCACCCATGGCTCGAGTGCAGTAGCACAATCATAGCTCACTGCAGCCTCAAATTCCTGAGCGCAAGTGATCCTCCCACCTTGGCCAGCTAAGGGTGATTTTTTTGTTTCTGTTTTGACAGAATCTCCCTCTGTAGCCCAGGCTAGAGTGCAGTGGCATGACCTCGGCTCAGTGCAGCCTCCGCCTTCCACGTTCAAGTGATTCTCGTGCTTCAGCTTCTCAAGTACCTGGGATTACAGACGTTCACTGCCATGCCCAGCTTTTTTTTTTTTTTTTTTTAAGTAGAGCTAGGGTTTTGCCATGTTGGCCGGGCTGGTTTTGAATTCCTGGCCTCATGTGATCCTCCTGCTGTGGCCTCCCAAAGTGCTGGGATTACAAGCGTGAGCCACTGCGTCTGACTGGGTTGGCTAATTTTTATTTTTCATTTTATATTTTGTAGAGACAGTGACTATGTTGCCCCGGGCGGTCTGGAACTCCTGGGCTCAAGTGATCCTCTGGCCTCAGCCTCTCAAAATGCTGGGATTCCAGGCATGGCCACTGTGCCTGGTTAGTTCCCATACTTTAAAATCATCCAGTAAATGAAAACACATTACTACAAAGTGACGCAAAGGGTGCAGAGGCCCCAGAGCAGGCATCAGTGCCGGTGAGTAACGCTGTACAAAGTGCACTTGGGATTCTGCTACACCAGCCTCCACTGCTGACTCTTTCCTAGTGAAGATGGACCCATGGGCACTGGCTCTGGGAGAAACACCTGCTTCAAAGATGGGGCTGGAGAGAAAGGATGAGCCTGGAGCACGTGGAGGTGCCAGTCATGGAGGACATGCTCAGAAACAGAAACCAAAGCAGATGGGTGTGGTGAGGGGGTCATGGGCACCCTCCGAAAGAACCCCTGATGGCCAAAGCTGGAACAGTTTGAGCGGAAATGGAAAAAAACATAAAGCAGCCATGGATGAAAGCCTGAACTATAAAATAAATAACCATGCGTCCATATGATATAAAGAAATGACAGAATAAGTAAGTATATGGTAGAGAAGAAACAAATCTCCCAGGCAAAGGATTCCCAAATAGTTCAGCAGCTTGGACCTCCAGGAGGGGCCATGCCTCCTACCCTCAGGTGTGGCTGCGCTTAGCGGCTTCTTTCCAAAGAGTGCAGTCTGGAAAGGGGGCTGTCAGTGACTGCAGCACAGAAACCTGATGGATCCCAGCTGGGCTAGGTGATCCAGGTCAACACTGGCTGGGATAAGTCAGGTGGATGCACTTGCTTCTCATGGAGTGTGACGACTAGGGTCTTCCTCCCCCAGATCCATCACCCCATCTGACTGTGAGAAAAACATCAAGCTGGGCGCAGTAGCTCACACCAGTAATCCCAGCACTTTGGGAGGCTGAGGTGGACGGATTACAAGGTCAGGAGTTCGAGACCAGCCTGGCCAACCTGGCAAAATCCCATCTCTACTAAAAATACAAAACTTGGCTGGGCATGGTGGCGGGCACCTGTAATCTCAACTACTCGGGAGGCTGAGTCAGGAGAATCACTCGAACCCAGGAGGTGGAGGTTGCAGTGACCTGAGATCATGCCACTGCATTCCAGCCTGGGTGACACAGTGGACTCTGTCTCAAAAGAAAAGGAAAAAACTCCAGACACATCCCAACAGAGGGGCATTCTCCAGCTCCCCTTACCACTGCTCCCCCAGTCATGGTCACCAAAAACAAGGACAGCCTGAGAAACCATCTCAGCCCAGAGAAGTCTAAGGAGATGTGAGCGATGTCAGGAGATTGAGACCATCCTGGCTAACACGGTGAAACCCTGTCTCTACTAAAAATACAAAAAAATTACGGGGTGTGGTGGTAAAAGGCGCCTGTAGTCCCAGCCTACTGGGAGCTGAGGCAGGAGAATGGCGTAAACCTGGGGGCGGAGCTTGCAGTGAGCTGAGATCTGGCCACTGCACGTCTAGCCCTGGGCGACAGAGCGAGACTCCCTCTCAAAAAAAAAAAAAAAAAAAAAAAAAAAGGAGATGTGAGGACTAAAGGTCAGGTGGGATCCTTGGACAGAGAAAGGACATTCAGGAAAAACAGAGGAAACGTGAATAAAGCATGGAGCTCCATTAATATTAATACTGTCTCAGCATTTGTTCATTAGTGAGGCAAATGCACCGCAGCACTGTGAGAGGTTATGCATAAGGGACGCTGGATGTGTGGGGTGTCAGGGAACTCAGTACAACCTTTGCAATTTTTCTGTAAATCTAAAACTGCTCTTAGGTGGATGTGATGGCTCCCACCTGGAATCCCAGCACTTTGGGAGGCTGAGGTAGGAGGATCGCTTGAGCCCAGGAGTTTGAGACAAGCCTGGGCAACATAGTGAGACCCCGTCTCTAGAGAAAAAAATTAGCTGGATGTGGTGGCATGCACCTGTGGTCCCAGGTACTCAGGAGGCTGAGGTGAGAAGGTCGCCTGAGCCCAGGAGGTCGAGGCTGCAATGAGTTGTGATTTCAGTACACTCCAGCCAGGGTGACAGAGCAAGACTGGACTGGGTCTCAAAAAATAAAAATAAATAAAACTGCTCTCAAACAGACAGAAACCAGATCCTAAAGACCTTTTCCAGCCGGTTGCTGGGGGTCGGCATCTTTCATCATTGGCCCGTGGGACGCGCTGCGTATATTTCACCTTCCCCTGCAACAATCAGCCATGTCTGACTGCTGCCCAGCACCACCCCCAATGCTACAGACCCTGGGGGCTGTCCTTGCACTTAGGTGCTCGGGTGAGAATGGCGCAGCCTCTCTACTCCTCGATTCCTAGAATTGAGGTGCTGGGTCAGGCAGCCTGGACACGTTCTGCAAAGTCACCTTCCCCAGAAAGGATTCAGCCATTTGCCATCCCCCAACAGTGGGTGAGGTGCCCGAGGCCTGGGTCCTGGCCGAAGGGGGTCCCTCCCGCCCTCCTGTGGGCTCTTGCTCTGAGCTCCTCAGGAGGTCACAGTCCTGTGAGGAACAGTCTCCCCAGGAGGGCACTGCAACCTCAGACCCTCCCTTGGCTGCACCTGCCCAGCCTCTGTGAACAAGAAGAGCCACCAGCCAGGGCTGCCTGCAGTGCCCCTGGTACCATCCTTCACTGGATCACCTGCCCAGGGCCAGGGCTCAGCCTCCAGTGGCACCCACAGACATAGACAAAGTCACTGGGCAACCTGGCCGGAACTACACAAGTGTGCTGGGCCCTGCAGGTGACAGAGCACTGAGGGGAGCTGGGGCTGGGGGACGTACCTGGAGGACCTGGAGGGGGTGGAACCATGGCCCCTGAAATATACAACCTGCCCCCAGAACCTGTGAATGTGACGCTTTCAGGAAAAAGGGTCTGTGCAGATGTGATAATCACAAGGCAAGATCTCTAGATGAGGGTTAAGGTGGGCCCTAAGTACAATGACTGGTGTCCTTGTAAGAGACAGAGTAGGAGACACAGACACAGAGGGGAGGGCTGAGGATGAGGCCTGGAGCACGGTGGGCCACCACAGCCGGTGCGTGATCCCACAGCACAAGACCGGCCTGCTTCTGTTCCAGCTGCCTCCTCATCCCTTAGTGAGGCCAAGGAGACAGTCGCGGTACTGCCAGCACCCGCCACCCTCCCCGTCTCAAGAGGAAGAGGGCCACAGGGCACCAATGCCTGCAACCATCAGAGACACGGGTTTTCATGACATTCTCTTTGTTGTTGCTGCTGTTTTATAGTCAGGGTCTTGCTCTGTTTCCCAGGCTTGAGTGCAGTGGCACAATCATAGCTCACTGTAGCCCCTCCTGGGCTCAAGCGATCCTCCCACCTCAGCCTCCTGAATAGCTGGGATTATAGGCTCATGCCACCACATCTGGCTAAGTTTTTCATTTTCTGTAGAGACAGGGTCTCCTTACGTTGCCCAGGCTGGTCTTGAACTCCTGGGCTCAAGTGATCCTCCTGCCTCAGCCTCCCAAAGCGCTGGGATTCCAGGTGGGAGCCACCGCACCTGGCCATAACATTCTTGTGTTTCCACTGTACTTAGTTTGTTTTTTCCCATCACCTCCCATTTTGCAGTAATATTGAATTTATTTTTAAGGCAGTGATACAAACTACTATTTATTTTTATTTTATTTTATTTTATTTTATTTTTGAGACAGAGTTTCGTGCTTGTTGCCCAGGCTGGAGTGCAGTGGTGCAATCTTGGCTCACTGCAACCTCCACCTCTTGGGTTCAAGCAATTCTCCTACCTCAGCCTCCCGATTAGCTGGGATTACAGGCACGCACCACCACGCCTGGTTAATTTTGTGTATTTTTAGTGGAGACGGGGTTTCACCATGTTGGCCAGGCTGGTCTCAGACTCCTTACCTCAGGTGATCCACCCGCGTTGGCCTCCTAAAGTGCTGGGATTACAGGCGTTAGCCACTGCACCTGGCCCAAACTACCTTTAGATGAATTTAAGTTAGAAAAGACAACCATTAAGTGAATTCTAGAACTGGGTAGGGCAGACCGCAGATCTAGGGGAAGAGGTCCCCGAGGATTTCAGCGGAAACGGGCCCAAGAGTCATGCTTTTGTCTTTTGTCACAGCAGAAGGATGCTGCCTGTGGTCAGGAGTAAGCTGTGTTTGCTGCAGCTCAGGAAGACAAAGGGAAAAGCCATGTGACATCCTGGACCCCAGGGACCACAGTGAGAGCAAGGGATGGGTTTCGAGACATGATAACCTAAAATACGACCTCGGCCTTTGAGAAAACAGAAGCAGGAAGCACTGTTCCCTTTCCCTTCTCCCCAGAAGCAGGTCATGAGACTCTCAGGTGGAAGGTGCCTCCTGTATACCTGGAGGAGGGAGCAGAAGATGCAGAGATGCCAAGAACCTGAACAAACAGGTCTTGCTAAGTTCCCCCAAGGTTATTACCATTAAATCAGAAGTCTTTTTTTTTTTTTTGAGACGGGGGTCTCACCCAGGCTGGTCTTGAACTCCTGGGCTCAAGTGATCCTCCTGCCTTGGTCTCCCAAAATTGCTGGGATTACAGGTGTGTGCCACTGTGCCCAGACAGATCATACCCTTTTGCCCTTCAGTTAGACTTGCCCATGACTCTAATCTTCATCAAACCTAACATAAACATACTCAGGTTTACCTGTTTTAGGGGGAGGTCTTTGTTTCCGTATAAAGGCTCCCAAGTCACGTAAAACTTGTATTAAATAAATTTGTCTGCTTTTATCTTGTTAATCTGCCTTTTGTTACAGGGGCCTCAGCCATGAACCTAAGATGGGTGAGAAAAAAATATTTTCCTCCCCTGCATGGAGCGGCCACTTGGGGTGGCACCTTTGCCCCTTAATAAGCAAGCAGACACCTGGCTATGACTTTCAAGAAGAGGCGAAACTGACACGGGACTTCCTAGGCATCATTTGGGGCGGGTGGGGGACAGACACACTTGGTTTTGCTTCAAAACCCAAACTTGACCTTCTCAAAATGTAAGTCACTCACAAGTTCAAAGATTATTTATAGCCGGGCGTGGTGGCTCACGCCTGTAATCCCAGCACTTTGGGAGGCCGAGGCGGGTGGATCATGAGGTCCGGAGATCGAGACCATCCTTGCTAACACAGTGAAACCTCGTCTCTACTAAAAATACAAAAAATTAGCCGGGCGTGTTGGTGGGCACCTGTAATCCCAGCTACTGGGGAGGCTGAGGCAGGAGAATGGTGTGAACCCGGGAGGCGGAGCTTGCAGTGAGCCAAGATTGCGCCACCGCACTCCAGCCTGGGCGACAGAGCAAGACTCCATCTCAAAAAAAAAAAAAAAAAGATTATTTATATAAAATAGGATCTGCAGGCCAAGGGGGGACAGGACACTAGATTGGCCACTTGTCAAAGTTTGTGCCTAAGAAAGCAATCTTTGGAAAGAGCCCAAGGAAAGCTTAGAAGGCAGACTCCTGCTCTCCCTCCAAGGACCCCCAGTGGAACAGACATTCCTGCTGAAATGCCTTATTCTTCTCAGCTCATTTGTTAGAGTTTAGAGGTGGTTTTTTTGTTTTGTTTTGTTTTGTTTTTGAGACGTAGTCTCGCTCTGTCACCCAGGCTGGAGTGCAGTGGTGCGATCTCGGCTCACTGCAAGCTCTGCCTCCCAGGTTCAAGTGATTCTCCTGCCTCGGCCTCACAAGTAGCCAGGATTGCAGGTGTGTGCCACCATGTGCAGCTAATTTTTGCATTTTTTTGTAAAGATGGGGTTTCACCATTTGGGCAGGCTGGTCTCGAACTCCTGACCTCAGGTGATCCACCTGCCTCAGCTTCTCAAAGTGCTGGGATTATAGGCATGAGCTACCACACCCGACTGCCTGGAATCTTTTTTTTTTAATTATATATATATATATAATTTATTA
>NW_016814942.1:769040-791223 GCF_001698545.2 Rhinopithecus bieti
TATACATAAAAAAAAAAAAAAAAAAAAAAAAAAAAAATATATATATATATATATACACACACACACACACACACACACAATTTTAAAATGTTATTAAAAAAAAAATGGACTAGCTTTAAGAAAATAAAACCATGGGCAGATGCTACAATGAGTGGGTGAAAACAGGATGCAAAACAGGGTGTTTGCATGGCCTCTGAGCATCTTCCCACAAGATAATCATTTCTCTGGACTGGGTACAGTGGCTCACACCTGTAATCCCAGCACTTTGGGATGCCGAGGCAGGTGGATCGCCTGAGGTCAGGAATTCGAGATCAGCCTGGGCAACATGGTGAAACCCCGTCTCTATTAAAAATACAAAAATCAGCCAGGTGTAGTGGTGCTCACCTGTAGTCCCAGCTACTCAGGAGGCTGAGGCAGGAGAATCGCTTGAACCCGGGAGGCGGAGGTTGCAGTGAGCCATGATCGTGCCACTGCACTCCAGCCTGGGTGACAGAGCAAGACTCTCCCTCATAAATAAATAAATAAAGTGCTAAAACAAAGAAAGCCTGGAGAAAACCAGCAGCTTCTGGGGCATGCCAAGTCCAGGAAACACATTGGGTGTCTGTGGCTATAGAAGGACTGGCCTGTTGATCTGGCTCCTCTTGGTCCAGGCCCTTCAGGGCACATGGTCCCAAGGGGCACTGTGGAAGGTGCCTCTGATCCAGTGTGGCTACACCCAGGGGCTCAGTGCAGAGGGGCAGCATAGGGCACCAGCAGCCCCGGTTTTCAGGGAACCCATTGTCCTTCTCAGCAGACTGTACATTGACCTTGGCTGGCTCCCTCCCTTCTCCTCTCCTTTTCTGGGGCCATGCTCAGGCAAAGGCCTTCCTTCCTCCAGGGCCTGTTTCTACCTCTACATGTGGGGGTGAGAATGGGGTGAAGACACAGGCACCCACACAACACAATAGTGGCTACTGGCCGTGTGTAGTGGCTCACACCTGTAATCCTGACACTTTGGGAGGCCGAGGCAGGCCTCACCTGAAGTTCGAGACCAGCTTGGGCAAAATGGCAAAAGCCCATTTCTACTAAAAATACAAAAATTAGCTGGGCATGTGGTGGGCACCTGTAATCCCAGCTACTTGGGAGGCTGAGGCAGAAGAGCTTGAACCCGGGAAGCGGAGGTTGCAGTGAGCTGAGATCGCGGCACTGCACTCCAGCCTGGGCGACAGAACGAGACTCCTCAAAAAAAGAAAAAAAGTGGCTGTTGTTCTGAGATCCCTTTGCCCCTGTGCTTTGGAATCCTCCCAGCCTTAACTGAGGAGTCTCAGTTCAGCTTCACAGCTGGGGAAGCTGCGGCAGTCTGGGTGCTTACCTGAGGCCACAGCCTAGCTAGTGGTGCCTAGCTGGGCTGAAGATAATAGTGACAATCACTGCCACTAATGACTGGGGGCACCGTGGTTCCTCTTTACCCCTCTTGGTGAGGTGCTGTTTCCCTTCTCTGCAGATGAAACTCAGGGAAGTTTGGCCAACTTCAAGGACAGAGGGACTCAGGCCCCAGTGCAGGACCCGAAAGCCACAACTGTGTCCTTCTCCATGGAGTCTGGCCCCTAGGCAGCCCACAGCCACCAAGGTGAGTCTCAACATCATTTCATCAAGCCCTCTAGAGGACCATGTACCCCCTCCTTTTTTTTTCTTTTTTCTGAGATGGGGTCTTGCTATGTTGCCCAGGCTGGTCTGGAACACGTGGGCTCAAGTAATCCTCCTGCCTTACCTCACCTCCCCAGTAGTTGGAATGTGTGTGAACCACCTTGCCCTGCCCATGTGCCCTTACTCAAGACTTTGCTTAACCTAAAGGAACAGCCAGTTCTGGGGGCTAGGAGGGCAACTTCCCCCAGGTGACCCGCACCTGGACCTCTTGGGTAAGGTGGGTTCAGCCAGGGCCTCTGTTAAGTGGGTATTCCCCATTCCTTACTCTACTCTTTGGAAGCAGCCCAGTCTGATGGGATGGGGATGGGTTAAGCTCCACCTCCAGGAAGGGAGAGTACCAATGGATAGGACTTGGAATTATTCCACAGGGACGGCTCTCTCTCCTCCCCCATTTATTTTTTCAGTCATTGATTCCTGTCTGTGTGGCCTTGTGGATATTCACTTTGCACTGTCCATTAAACCCAAATGCTCCATCACCCTCTGGGGATGTGATGCTATATACATCCACTGCCGGAGGCAAAGAAGCAGGTTTGGGGAGGGAGGGTGGGTGGAGATTTCACTGCGATGAAGAGGTTGCCCCAAACTCAGGCGGCTGGAGACGCTGAACTCTACCTATGGGCCCCAAACCTGACTATGCAGATAGAGGGGAGGTGGGGCCTGTGGTGGATGTGGGGCAGGAGATGGTGTGTGCAGCACCCTGGAGGTGCCCGCAGGGGTATGCTGTGGTGGTGGGGTGCGAGCAGGTATGTGCAGGGTCTGGGCATGCTGCGATGGTGGGGTGCGGGCAGGTGTATGCAGGGCCCTGGAGGTGCCTGCAGGGGCATGCTGGGGTGGTAGGGTACGGACAGGTGTGTGCAGGGCCCTGGAGGTGCCTGCAGGGGCATGCTGGGGTGGTAGGGTGCGGGCAGGTGTGTGCAGGGCTCTGGAGGTGCCTGCAGGGGCATGCTGGGGTGGTGGGGTGCGGGCAGGTGTGTGCAGGGCCCTGGAGGTGCCTGCAGGGGCATGCTGGGGTGGTGGGGTGCAGGCAAGTGTGTGCAGGGCCCGGAGATGCATTTAGAGGCAGTTGGGTCCAGGATGGTGTGTGCAGGGGCTGGGAGGTGCATGCTGGGGCAGTGGAGTATGCAGGAGTGAGGTATCCTTTCACTTTTTCTGGGGCTCTCTGCCCTTTGCTCAGGTTGTACCTCTGCTCTGCATCCTCACTGCTCCTGTGACTTCCCTTCACAACACTCGTTCACTGTGCTGGCCTGGTCTGGTGCCTGTGCAGTGAGTGCCGAGGGTTTGCCAATTCATGCCTTCGCCCTTGAGGTAAGAGGAGCCCCAGAAGAGGTTGAATGATGCTGCTGGGCAGGGCGGGGGCCGGAAGCCAGAAAGCCGAGGCTGGAGGTCCTGAAACCCTCTTGTCCTGAAGTTTGGGATGATTTCCCTGGAAAGGGGAACCTTAAGGACCACCATAATGGGCTGCATTGGGCTCAGTAATGGCACTTAAAGATGTCTGCATCCTAAACCCTAGATACCAAGAATATGTGATCTTATATGACAAAAGGGACTTTTTAGATGTGATGAAGTTAAGGGTCTTGAGATGGGGGAGACTGTCCTGGATTATCTGGATGGCCCCAGTGTAATCACCAGGGTCCCGATGAGCGGGATGCAGGAGAGGCCAGGTGCAGTGGCTCACGCCTTGTAATCTCAGCACTTTGGGAGGTGGGAAGATCACTTGAGGGCCAGGTGAGACCAGCCTGGGTAACACAGTGAGACCCCATTTGTACAAAAAATTTAAAAAGTAGCTGGGTGTGGCTGAGCGCAGTGGCTCACGCCTATAATACCAGCACTTTGGGAGGCCGAGGCAGGTGGATCACCTGAGGTCAAGAGTTCATGACCAGCCTGGCCAACATGGTGAAACCTCACCTCTACTAAAAATACAAAAAAAAGTTAGCTTGGGTATGGTGGCGCCGAGTGAGCCGAGATCGCCCCACTATACTCTAGCCTGGGTGACAGAGGGAGACTCCATCTCAACAACAACAACAAAAATTAGCTGGGCATGGTGGCACATACCTGTAGGAGGCCAAGATGGGAGGATGGCTTGAGCCCAGGAGTTGGAGGCTGCAGTGAGGTGTGATCACACCACCGAACTCCAGCCTGGGCGACGCAGCAAGACTTTGTCTCAAAAAAAAAAAAAAAAGAAAAGGCCAAGATCAGTGGCTCATGCCCGTAATTCCGGCATTTTGGGAGGCCAAGGCAGGTGGATCAGTTGAGGTCAGGCATCGAGACCAGCCTGGTCGGCATGGCAAAACCCTGTCTCTTTCAAAAAATACAAATATTAGCTGGGTGTGGTGGCACATTCCTGTAGCCCCAGCTACTTGGGTGGCTGAGGCATAAGAATTGCCTGAACCCGGGAGGTGGAGGTTGCGCCACTGCACTCCAGCCTGGGTGATGGAGCAAGACTCTGTCAGGAAAGGAAAGGAAAAGGAAAAGGACCAGAAAGAACAAAGATAAAGGCAGGAGAGTTGGAGGAGATGTGAGTGCGCTCCGCTGCTGGCTTTAGAGTTGGAGGGAGAGGCCCCAGGGGATAGAAGCTGGGAAAGGCAAAGACACAGATTCTCTTCTTGAGCCTCCAGAAGAAACCCAGCCCTGCACTCCCAGTTTAGACTCCTGATGTCCAGAACCTAAAGATGACAAATGTGTTGCTTTCGCCTCCACGTCCGTGGTGGTTACGGCGGCAACAGGAAGTGGACACAGGCTGTCACAAGGGAAGAGGACCAACTGGCCTAGTGGCCAGGGGAGTGACGGGAGGTGGACGTCAGGCTGACGTCAAATAAGCAGTCACTAGAGCTGCCAGCCCTGGTGGGAGTGGTCCCAGGAGGCTGATCACTCCCATGGCAATGTATACCCAGACTTGCGACCAGCGACCAGGTGATCAGGTCGACCTCCCTGAGGGGCAGTGTCCAAGGCATGGCAGAGCCGCATTCCAGCCACAAAATGCCATGGGGCTAGTGAGAGAGGGAGTGGGTCTCCAGGACAGAGGTCACTCGGCTAAAGGAGCGAAAAGGACAGTGAGGCAGGGAAGCCAGAGGACACCACGGGACCACTCAGGTGACAGCGTGGGGCCTGGATGGTAGGCTTTGGTGGAGGGAGGTGGCAGGCGCCTCACGAGCCTATCCAGGTTCTGCCTGAGACCTGGAGGTGGTGAGGTCATTTCCTGGGACAGGGAGGCTTGGATGGGTTGTGGGAGGAAGCCCTGGTTCCCATGACCCCCACCCTCAGTGGCATTCTCCTCTTTGTCACTGTAAGGGACAGGTGGTTTACACCCATCAGCCCCACCTTGGCTTCCCAAGCGAGAAGAGGTTGTCAGAATTAGTGGTACCACCTGAGTGTCCCATGACACTGCCAGGAATACTATAAGGAAAAAACATGAAATATGCTTCCGTTTATTTAAAAACAGACCGGCCAACTGGCACTGGAAACAGCTTGTTTCCAGGTTCTGTTGTTGGGGTGTCACTTCCTCTTGTCATCACCCCCTGCCAGACTGGTCATACTGGTTGTCCCTGTGGTTCCTTATAGGTCCAGTGCTGGAAAGTCACCCCAGGGCCACTTGGCAGAAATGTGCCCCGATGACAAGTCTGCGGGGACAGCATTTCTCCTTTCCTCCGTTCCTCCCTTCCTCCCTCCCTCCCTCCTTTCTTCCTTTCTTTTCTTTCTTCTCTCTCTCTCTCTCTCTTTTCTTTTCAGGGTCTCGCTCTGTCACCCAGGTAGGAGTGCAATGGCATAATCAGCTCATTGTAACTTCAAACTCCTGGACTCAAGGGATTCCTCAAACTCCTGCCTCAGCTTCCTGACTAGCTGGGACTACACATGTGTACCACCATGCCTGGTCAATTTCCCTCCCTCCCTCCTTTTTTTTTTTTTTTTTTTTTTAAATAGGGTCTCTCTCTCTGTTGCCCAGGCTGGAGTGTAGTAGTGCAATCTCAGGTCACTGCAGCTTTGATCTCCTGGGCTCAAGAGACCCTCCTGCCTTAGCTTCCTGAGTAGCTGGGACCACTGATGTCTACCACCAAGCCCAGCTAATTTTTGTATTTTTCATAGAGACGGGGTTTCACCATGTAGCCCAGGGTGGTCTCAAACTAAGCTCATGTGATCTGCTCACCTTGACCTCCCAAAGTGCTGGGATTACAGGCATGCACCACCACGCCTAGACTTAATTTCTTAATTTTTTTGTAGAGATGAGGTCTTGCTATGTTGCCCAGGCTAGTCTCGAACTCCTGGCCTCAAGTGATCCTCCCACCTCAGCCTCCCAAAGTGTTGGGATTACTGCTGTGAGCCACTGTGCCTCGTTTGGGAGGGACCTCTTTCTTCAGCAGAACCCTGAGTCCCTGACCCTGGTCCAAATGAAGGAAGAGGATGCTGTACTTCTGGGTGAGGGCCCCTCCCCTTGCTTCCTTCTTTTCTGTCTCCTTACTCATAGATCCAATGGGTGGCGGGTGGGGCTGTCCTTATCCCTAAAATGTCACTGCTGGGGCACAAGCAGTGACTCTTTGCCCTCAGTCACCAGCTGAGGAAGCATTTCCCTTTGTGAACTTCAAGGCAGGGTCACAGGTTCAAGCCCACTCTGCTCTTCACCAGATGAACAACCTCAGGCAGGTGTACCAGCTCCCAGGACCTCGACCTCCTCATCTGACAGCTGGTCTCACCATCCCACCCCAGCGCTGGCTGGCAAGCCTACACATGCGGAACATGCCTTCTCCTAATGACTCCCATCCTGCCAAGCATCTGGCTAAAACCTGCCAGGTGAGCAAGTGGAGAAACTGGTGTCCTTGTATGCTGGGAATGTTAGATGGGGCAGCCATTGTGGAAATCAGCCTGGAGGTTCCTTCACAAGTTACACAGGGAGATACCACTGTGGCCCAGCAATTCAACCCCCAGGCACAGAACCAAAGGGTCCACACAAAACTTTTGCATGGGGCTGGTCATGGTGGCTCACACCCATAATCCCAGCACTTTGGGAGGCTAAAGCAGGAGGATGCTTGAGGCTAGGAGTTCAAGACCAGCCTGGGCAACATAGTGAGACCCCAACACAATAGAAACAATATCAACAACAATGAAACTTGTACATGAATGCTCCTAGCAGTAAGATTCACAACAGCCAAAAAGTGGAAGCGACCCAACTGCTCGTCAACAGATGAATGGACAGACGAAATGTTCACACAACGGAATACTAGTCAGCCATAAAAAGGAATGAAGCACTGATCCATGCTACAACATAGATGAACCTCAAAAACACAATATTGAGTAGAGAAGCCAGACACAAAAGGCCACATAGTGTGAGGTTCCATTGACATGAAATGCCCAGAACAGGCAAATCCATAGAGACAGAAACCAGATGGGTGGTTGTTAGGGGATGGGGGCTGTGGAATGGGGAGTGACTGCTAATGGGGATGGGATTTCCTTTTGGGGATGATTAAAATGTTCTGAAATTGGCCAGGTGTGGTGGCTCACAACTGTAATCCCAGCACTTTGGGAGGCCGAAGCAGGCAGATCACTTGAAGTCATGAGTTCAAGACCACCCTGGCTAACATGGTGAGACTCTGTCTCTACTAAAAATACAAAAATTAGCTGGGTGTGATGGCGCGTGCCTGTAATCCCAGCTACTCGGGAGGCTGAGGCAGGAGAATCGCTTGAACCTGGGAGGTGGAGGTTGCAGTGAGCCGAGATCGTGCCATTGCACTCCAGCCTGGGCGACACAGCAAGACTCTGTCTAAAAAATAATAATAATAAAAACAAAGTTCTGAAATCAGATGAAGGCAGTGGTTGCACAGCACTGTGATTGTACTATATACCACTGAATAGTTCACTTTAAAAGGCTCACAATGAGCCGAGATTGCGCCATTGCACTCCAGCCTAGGGGACAAGAGCAAGACTTCATCAAAAAAAAAAAAAAAAAAAAAAAAAAAGCTCACAATGGTAACTTTTAAGTTATGTGCATTTTGACACACATACAAAAACCTGCCCAGGTTCCCACCAACCCTGGAAGGCCCTTCTCTGCTCTGGCAGGATAACATGGTGGTAGGAGCCTGGGTACACCCTGGGCTGACTCAGGCAATGTTCATGACCTTGGGTCTCCCTTTTCTTATGGATCTTTCCCTTCCTACTAGGTTACTTGGAATCAGATTAGCTGCTGGATGTCACTCCCTTTGTGCACTGCATGCTTGCTGCGTACATGCTCTGCGGAGGCACACCTTCACGGGCTCAGTCGGTACTGCAAATGACCCACACAGGGATGACCATGTGCACAGAGTCTGTGTGGGAGGAGGGACATGGGGTGGGGGAAAGGAGTCTGTCCTGGGATCTGGAAGGAAACTGGGATCTGGAAGGGAAGGAGTACACCAGGGAGGGAGAACAGCAAGAAGAAAGAACCCAAGGCTGGAGTGAGCTCAGGCTGACCAGGGAAACAAACAGGCTGAGGCTGTGTCAGGCACGTGCACGTTCATGCTGAATGCAAGTGGGCCTTTGCAGGCTGTGCTTGTAGGAAGACAAAAAGTACCACCACTGCCCAATGCCGGCTGGGTCTCCTGCCTCCAGACCCCTGCTTCTGCCCAGTGCAGCCAAGATTCCTACAAGCCACACCAGCCATAGAGGCCTCTCCCTCCAGTCTCCCCATATACAGCCCTGGGAGCTTTGAAGACCTGCCCAGCAGCATATCATGGCAATGATGAGCACACTCTATGGACACAACCCCAAAGACCGCCCACAGGAGAATGGGAACACAGATGTGGTATATCCCATGATGGGACACTAGGTAACACACCAAACTGCTGTTACACATGACAACGCAGATGGATCTCACAGACACACCAGTGAAGAGGCAGAAGCCAGACACAAAAGGTTGCATATTGAATGATTCTTTTTTTTGAGTCAGAGTCTCACTCTATTGCCCAGGCTGGAGTGCAATGGTGCGATCTTAGCTCACTGCAACCTCCACCTCCCAGATTCAAGCGATTCTCATGTCTCAGCCTCCCGAGTAGCTGGGATTACAGGTGTGCACCACCACACCCAGCTCATTTTTTGTATTTAGTAAAGATGGGGTTTCACCATGTTGGCCAGGCTGGTCTCGAACTCCTGGCCTCAGGTGATCTGCCCACCTCGGCCTCCCAAAGTGCTGGGATTACAGGTTGAGCCATTGTGCCCAGCTGCATACTGAATGATTCTGTCTAACAGTTAAGCTCAGTAAACAAAATGTTTTGTACACATCCAAATGTTGATACCTGCCACCACACGGATGGACCCTGGGGATGTCATGCTGAGTGAAATGAGCCAGTCACAAAAGGACAAATACTGTACGAATCCACTTATACGATGTCCCTAGAGTCATCACATTCATAGAGACAGAAAGCAGAATGGCAGGTGCCAGGGGCTGGGAGCAGGGGAACAGAGAGTTACTGTTTAATAGGGACAGTTTCAGTTTTGTAAGATGGAAGAGTTGTGGAGACGAATGGTGATGATGGTTGCACAACAGTGCAGATGTACTTAATGCCACTGAACTGAACAATTAAAAATGTCATTTTTAAGTACTGTGTATTTTACATTTTATTTATTTATTTATTTTTGAGATAGGGTCACGCTCTGCCACCTAGGCTGGAGTGCAGTGGCACGATCATGGCTCACTGCAACCTCCAACTCCCTGGCTCAAATGATCCTCCTACCTCAGCCTCCTAAGTAGCTGGGGCTACCTAAGTAGGTGTGGGCCACCATGCCCAGCTAAATTTTAAATTTTTTATAGAGACGGGGTCTTACTATGTTGCCCAGGCTGGTCTTGAACTCCTGAGCTCAAGCCATCCTCCAGCCTCTGCCTCCCAAAGTGCTGGAATTACAGACATGAGCCATCATGCCCAGACTACCACCATTTTTAAGAAATGTAAGTACGAAACACATCTATGGTGATAAAGATTAGAATACTGGTTACCTCTCGGGGGTATATCAGGGAGGGGCAGGAAGGAGCCAGCTGCAGTCTTGAAAACTGTCTTGATCTGGTTCCAAGGATGAATATATATGTAAAAATTCACTGAGCTATATATACACTTAGGATTTATGTTCTTTACTCTATGTAAGCTATGCCTCGATTTAAAATGTTTAAACAGTGCAAACAAAACACCTCTGCCATACCCCCTTCCAGGCCAGTGGACGCCAAGCCTGGGAGTGGGGCAGGCAAGCAATTTGTAATTCCCTGGGGACTTGAATGGATGGGCTTTGTGGGTGGATGTGTTCAGCTTGTTCTTTCCCACTTTCCTCCCACCTGTGGAGAACACCTGTTTTGTTTTGTCTTTTGAGGCGGAGTCTCGCTGTGTCGCCCAGGCTGGAGTGCAGTGGCATGATCTCGGCTCACAGCAACCTCTGCCTCCTGGGTTCAAGTGATTTTCGTGCCTTAGCCTCCCGGGTAGCTGGGATTACAGGCACATACCACCACATCTGGCCAATTTTTGTATTTTTTTTTAGTAGAGACAGCGTTTCGCCATGTTGGGCAGGCTGGTCTCAAACTCCTGACCTCAAGGTATCCACCTGCTTCGGCCTCCCAAAGTGCTGGGATTACAGGTGTGAGCCACGGCGCCCGGCCGAGAATACCTGTTGGTGATCTTAGCAGTGACGAAAGCCTGGAGGAGGCACTGAAGCTCTACAGTTGGTCCACACTCACAGTGGCCGTCCCTTCTGAGGACAGCATTCTGGGAAACCACTCGCTCTGCTCCTTGTCACTATGGAGAAATTGGGGCTGATCCTCCGCTTGACACCAGGGTGACCCAGGTGACCATAGTCAGGTAATGAGACTTCATACTCCCCTAGGTTCAGGGTGCTGCCCCCAAAGACCGAGACCTGGGACTTTTAAGGGAACCATCAGGCTGGAGAAGTCCTCTTTCTTCAGGGGAGGGGAAGCCAGTAGGGTGTGAGGTTGGGCAGAGTTGACACAGAGTTAGGGGGCAGAGCAAGGCCAGGAGGCGGAGGAGGATACCTGCAGGCTAGGGTGATCTGGAAGCCAGTGGTGCCAAAAGCACACGGACTTTGCTGTCATGGAGCCCAGGAAGCACTCTTTCCGGTTCAGTCAGCATAGGATGGGTTTCTGTCACTTGCACCTGCCAGAGTCCTGACTCGTATGCTGTGTTGGGGTAGGTACCTCGTACTCCCCCAGCACCACACAGTATTTACAACCACAGATGACAGTGTCCTGTGGCTCTAGGAGACCCAGCCTTGCCACATTCACTCTAGGTACCTTTCGTGAGTACCTAGAACGCCAGAGCTTTCTCAACTAGGATTCAGGTGTCCCCACAAGGGTGACAACCAGCGGCCAGGCACGGGGGGCCAGCCCCAAATAACATATGTGTATCTTTTCCCATGCTGTTTCTGTTCATGCAGTCTTTCTGTTCATCAAACAAAAAACAAAGCTCGGCGGGGCATGGGGGGATGATGTGGGAAATGACTTACTAAACAGCATTATTCAGGAAACGTGAACCTGGAGCATGGGATCTTCGATAACTCATGATCACACACCAGCTCTGGCATAGAACCTCCAGAGCAATGGGAACACTGGTTCCAAGCAAGTTGGCAGTTGCTTGGGAGAGGGGAGGACAAGCTACTTGTTTTTTCAAGACAGGGTCTCACTCTGTCACCCAGGTTGAAATGCAGTGGTAAGATCATAGCTCACTGCAGCCTCCATCTTTTGGGCTCAAGTGATCTTCCCACCTTAGCCTCTGAGTAGTTAGGACTATGAGTGTACACTATCATGCCCGGCTAATTTTAAAATTATTTTTAGTAGAGACGGGGTCTTGCTATACTGCCCAGGCTGGTCTCAAACTCCTGGCCTCAAGCAATTGACCTGCCTCTGCCTCCCAAAGTGCTGGGATTACAGGTGTGAACCACAGCACCGTTAAAGCATCCTATAAGCCCAATGTGCACGGGTTATCCTAATACACACACACTCACACATATACACACTCACACTTGCTCACACATGCACTCACACACACATATATGCATACTCACACTCTCACATGCACTCACACATTCACACATACACACACACACTCGCTCACACATACACTCACACACACACGCATACTCAGACTCTCACATGCACTCTCACACACACACACTCATATGCACATGTGCCTGATTCCCTTGAGCCTGTCTCATACCTTCCCAACCAGCCATAAGACAGGCCCACCATTTAGGCTGTTACCTTGTGGGGACCACCATACAACTGCCAGCTCCACCCCTTGGGACTCAGGAAATGTTTGCACAAACGTTGGGGGGTGGGGACAGTTTCTCTGTGGATGGAGTTTATTATAAGCAGCCGTGAAACAGATCCTGTAATCTCTCAGTAAACGGAAGCCAATTAACATCCTATCTGCCAGTCTTTGATAAAGGCTGTTTTCTTTTCTAGTTAATAGGCATTAACTCTGCCTAAGGGATCCGCGCACATCTTACATAATGGCTGCTCCCTGTTAACCCCGACCCCACAGACTGCCTCACAAATGGGGAGTTTCTTCCTGCTGCATTCGCTCCTGTGTGCCTTTCAGACAATCTTTGGTTACAGCAACCCTTTTGCGGTCTCTGTGGGTTAAACACCCTGAAAGATCCAGGAAATTCTATGATCAATTGCTGTTCTCTGTCCTTGCAGACAGTGCTACCCACACCTGTCACCAAAGGCCATTAGATGTGATCTAAAACAATCCAAGGTACTGAATGGTACTCACATCCCTCCACCAAGAGAGTCTACTTCAGTAACTGACCTCACCTCAAAAGCCCTATGTTTGGTCGGGCCTGGTGGCCCATGCCTGTAATCCCAGCACTTTGGGAGGCCAAGGTGGGCAGATCACTTGAGGCCACGAGTTCAAGACCAGCCTGGGCAACATGGTAAAACCCTGTCTCTATAAAAATACGAAAATTAGCTGGGCGCAGTGGCTGACGCCGATAATCCCAGCAGTTTGGGAGGCCAAGGCAGGTGGATCATTTAAGGTCGGGAGTTCAAGGCTATCCTGGCCAACATGGTGAAACCCCATCTCTACTAAAAATACAAAAATTAGCCAGCATGGTGATGCACATCTGTAATTCCAGCTATTCTGGAGGCTGGGGCAGAAGAATTGCTTGAACCTAGGAGACAGAGGTTGCAGTGAGCCGAGATCATGCCACTGTACTCCAGCCTGGGTGATAGTGAAGGACCTCATCTCAAAAAAAAAAAAAAAAAAAAAAAAATCCTATGTTCTTACCACACAGAACCTGGCACAACAATCCACACTCAGTTGGCCTTCAACAACTATTTGCTGGACAAGTGAATTAATTCCTTGGACATGCCAAGTTTTGCTTTGGCCGCAGTCTCCAATCCCGGCAAATTTCTCTGCATCCTTCAAAGCTCCTAAATGTTGTGGCCTCGCTGCCCCCAGAGTTAACTGCTCTGCCCTGCACTGAGCAGTCTGTGGTTCTCTACTGCACTTGAGGGGCCACTCTCCACTTGCTTCCCCACAACCAGGCTGGGGGGTCCCTGGAAGGCGGGGGTCCCTGGAAGGCAAGGGTCTGCATCACACTCAGTGTCCATGCCCAGCAAGGAAGCAGAAACATAACACCTGCAGACAGGTGCTTTTACCTGTTGCTGTACCATCCTCCTGCCCTTCAGCCATCCCTCCCACAGCAGCAAGAATACACCCCTTCAACCATTCTCTTCCTCATGGCCACACAGCAGCATGCACAAGCTGCCTGCCACCCACACTGTATTGTGGGAAGATGGGGTCTAGCATGTGACACACTGGATGTGTCACTAAACTTCCACATAGGTCACATACAGTGGGTCACACCTATAATCTCAGCACTTTAGGAGGCCAAGGCAGGAGGACCACTTGAGGCTGGGAGTTCAAGGCTGCAGTGAGCTATGATCCTACCACTGCACTCCAGTCTGGGTGACACAGTGAGGCCCTGTCTCTATAAAATAAACAAATTAGCCAGGTATGGTGGCGCACACTTATAGTCTCAGCTACTTGGGAGGTTGAGGTGGAAGGATCACTTGAACCCAGGAGGTCGAGGCTGCATACGCTGTGATCACACCACTGCACTCCAGCCTCGGCAACAGAACAAGATCCTGTCTCTAAAAAAAATTTTCGGCTGAGTGAGGTGGCTCATGCCTGTAATCCCAGCATTTTGGGAGGCCGAGGCAGCAGATCACTTGAGGCCAGGAGTTTGAGACCAGCCTGGCCAACATGGCAAAACCCTGTCTCCACGCCTGGCTAAATACAAAAATTAGCTGGGCGTGGTGGCAGGTGCCTGTAATCTCAGCTACTTAGGAGGTGAGGCATGAGAATCACTTGAGCCCAGGAGACAGAGGCTGCAGTGAGCCAAGATCAGGCCACTGCACTCCAGCCTGGGCAACACAGTGAGATTCTGAAAAAACAAACAAACAACAAATTCAAAGTGAAAAATAAACCTCCCCATTCCTTGATTTCCTCATCTGTCACCATCATCACAGGATAGTGCCATTCAAGTGGGTGACAAGTGTTGGTAAGTATCATTCTTCCTAATGAGGAATCAGACGGGGCTGGGGCAAATCCCATTTAACACGGCCCTGGCCTACTGAGCATGCTTTCAAGACACTGACACTTGGCTTCCCCATGATCGGTGATTGAAGTACATATTCACCAGGCACGGTGGCTCACACCTGTAATCCCAGCCAGCACTTTGGGAGGCTGGGGTGGGAGGACAGCCTGAGCCCAGGAATCGGAGATCAGCCTGGGCAACACAGCAAGATCCCATTTGCCCAATCTCACCACCTGAAGACCCTCATTCATCCTGGGTCGCCCCATGCCAGGCTGAGCATCCCCCCACAGGTTAATCTTCCTACAATGTGAAATAAAACTTAGATGACTTGTCCGGCTGCTCGTCAAAGAACATTCCTTTATTTTTATATTTTTAGTCTTTTTTTTTTTTTTTTTTGAGACAGATTCTCGCTTTGTCACCTAGACTGGAGTGCAGTGGTGCAATCTCGGCTCACTGCAACTTCCGCCTCCCAGGTTCAAGTGATTCTCCTGCCTCAGCCTCCTGAGTAGCTGGGATTACAGGCGCCCGCCACCACAACTGGCTAATTTTTATATTTTTAGTAGAGACAGTTTCACCATGTTGGCCAGGGTGGTCTCAAACTCCTGACCTCAGGTAATCCACCCACCTTGGCCTCCCAAAGTGCTGGGATTACAGGTGTGAGCCACCACGCCAGCCCTAATTTTGCTTTCTGCTAGCCCTTGGCTCTGCCATATGGTTAATTCCTCATTAACTTCAGATCTCCCAGAGCTTCCTGAAAATCTCCCTGGCCCCCTGANGCAGTGGTGCAATCTCGGCTCACTGCAACTTCCGCCTCCCAGGTTCAAGTGATTCTCCTGCCTCAGCCTCCTGAGTAGCTGGGATTACAGGCGCCCGCCACCACAACTGGCTAATTTTATATTTTAGTAGAGACAGTTTCACCATGTTGGCCAGGGTGGTCTCAAACTCCTGACCTCAGGTAATCCACCCACCTTGGCCTCCCAAAGTGCTGGGATTACAGGTGTGAGCCACCACGCCAGCCCTAATTTTGCTTTCTGCTAGCCCTTGGCTCTGCCATATGGTTAATTCCTCATTAACTTCAGATCTCCCAGAGCTTCCTGAAAATCTCCCTGGCCCCCTGAAGATCAGACCATAGCACCCCAGCCTCTCCTCAAGACTGACCAATATGGTACTCCAATCACTGAGTGGTGGTCTGATGTGTGTCTGTGCCATCCTTCTGAGACCGGGTATCAACAGGAGATAATCACAGGACCGAGCTCACAGACCAGAAAGCAAAATTAAGATGTATACACGTGGAGTTGGGCGCGGTGTCTTACACCTCTAATCCCAGCACTTTGGGAGGCTGAGGCGGGAGGATGGCTTGAACCCAGGGGTTTGAGACCAGCCTGGGAAGGATGGAGAGACCCTGTCTCTACAAAAAAATTAAAAATTAGCCGGGCATGGTGGTGTGTGCCTATAGTCCCAGCTACTTGGGAGGCTGAGGCAGGAGGATCACTTGAGCCCAGGAATTCAAGGTGGCAGTGAGCTGTGATCTTGCCACTGCACTCCAGCCTGAGCAACAAAGTGAGACCCTGTATTAAAAAAAAAAAAAGACGTTATGCATTCACTAGTCCAGGTCCTTGCTGGCTTAGACCATCTAGATGCCTCCACCTTCCAAGGGAGACAGATTAGTAAGCGAAGTTGCCAACATGAGCCGTCTGGAGGGGCTGAGGAACGTATCTGACCCCACTGGCCTATTCTTCCTGAAGTAACAGAGGCACCTGAACAAGCATTTCCCTTAATAATGTCCTGTTGGAAATACTGGCTGAGCAAGTATAGGGGTTGAATGACATCCCCCCAAATTCCATGTCCACCTGGAACCTCAGAACGTGGTCTTCTTTGGAAATAGGGTCTTTGCAGATGCAATCAGCTAAGGATCTTAAGATGAGTTCACCCTGAGATTTAGGGTGGGCCCTAAACTCAAGGACTAGTGTCCTTATAAGAAGAGGGGATCGGCCAGGAGTGGCTCACGTCTGTAATCCCAGCACTTTGGGAGGCCAAGTTGGGCGGATCACTTGAGGTCAGGAGTTCAAGACCAGCCTGGCCAACATCGTAAAACCCTGTCTCTACTGAAAATACAAAAACTAGCTGGATGTGGTGGTGCACACCTGTAATCCTAGCTACTTGGGAGGCTGAAGCAGGAGAATGGCTTGAAGCAGGAGAATGGCTTGAACCTGGGAGGTGGAGGTTGCGGTGAGCTGAGATTGCACTGTTGTACTCCAGCCTGGGCAACAAGAGTGAAACTCTGTCTAAAAAAATAAAAAAAGGCTGGACGCAGTGGCTCATGCCTGTAATCCCAGCACTTTAGGAGGCCGAGGCGGGCGGATCACAAGGTCAGGGGATCGAGATCATCCTGCCTAACACGGTAAAACCCATCTCTACTAAAAATAATACAAAACATTAGCCAGGTGTGGTGGTGGGCGCCTGTAGTCCCAGTTATTGGGGAGGCTGAGGCAGGAGAATGGCGTGAACCTGGGAGGCGGAGCTTGCAGTGAGCCGAGAACACGCCACTGCACTCCAGCCTGGGCGACAGAGCAAGACTCAGTCTCAAAAAAAAAAAAAAGATAATAATAATAATAATAATTAGCTGGATATGGTGGCACATGCCTGTAACCCCAACTAGTTGGGAGGCTGAGGCAGGAGAATCACTTGAACCCAGGAGGCAGCGGTTGCAGTGAGCAGAGATCGCACCACTGCACTCCAGCCTGGGCAACAGAGAGAGACCCTGTCTCAAAAAACAAAAAAAAAAGAAGAGGAGATCCAGAAGTGGTGGCCTGCACCTATAGTCCCAGCTACTCAGCAGGCTGAAGCAGGAGAATCACTTAAGCCAAAGAGTTAGAGGTTGCAGTGAACTATGATCATATCACTGCATTCCAGTGTGAACGACATAGCAAGACCCCATCTCTAAAAAAAAAAAAAGAGAGAGGACACAAAGAGACACACAACAGGGAGAAAGCCACTTGAATACAAAGGCAGACTGGAGTGATGTAGCCACGAGTCAAGAACTCCAAGGTTTGCCTGGAGAAAGGCCTGGGAAGGACTCCCTCAGAGCCTCCAGAAGGAACCAGCCCTGTTGACACCTTGATTTTGGACTTCAGGCCTCCACAACTATGACAGGATATATTTCTGTTGTCTGAAGCCCCCCAGTTTGTGGTAATTTATTATGGCAGCCACAGGAAATGAATATGCAGGGATCTGAGGCCAAGCCTCCAAAGTGTTGGCCTGTCCCTCAGCTGGTGGCTTGTCCTCAGCCATTTGCCTGCCAGAACTTCACAGGCTGCTGGGCTGGCAGAGAGCTCAGCAGAAAATCTGGCCAGCAGAGAACTTTGTTGAGCCCCTGGAATCCAAGCATTCAGCCCAAGATGGTTGTAGCAAAAGGTGCTCAGTGAAGAAAACAAATGTTGACAAGCATATTTTAAAAATAGCTCTGTGAACAGGGTGGGGCCTCCAGGGGACAACGTTCTACTTCCTGAGCTGAGTACTAATTTCATTATTGGTTAAATCTTCTTTCTTTTCACATACACGTTACATACTTTTTTTTTTTTTTTAAAGAGACAGAGCCTCACTGTCACCCGGGCTGGAGTGCAGTGGCACAGTCATGACTCACTGCAGCCTCAATCCCCTGGGCTCAAGTGATCCTCCCACCTCAGCCTCCCAAGTAGCTAGGACTATAGGCGCATGCCGCCAAGGCCAGCTAATTTATGTATTTATTTATTTGAGACTGAGTCTCGCTCTGTCACCCAGGCTGGAGTGCAGTGGTGCCATCTCAGCTCACTGCAACCGCCGCCTCCAGGGTTCAAGCAATTCTCCTGCCTCAGTCTCCTGAGTAGCTGGGACTACAGGCATGCACCACCACACCTGGCTATTTTTGTTTTTATTTTTTTCTTGAGATGGAGTCTTGCCCTGTCGCCCAGGCTGGAGTGCAGTGGCACGATCTTGGCTCACTGCAACCTCTGCTTCCCGGGTTTAAGTAATTCTCCCTGCCTCAGTCTCCAGAGTAGCTGGGAATACAGGCGCCCACCAACATGCCCAGCTAATTTTTTATTTTTAGTAGAGACAGGGTTTCGCCATGTTGGCCAGGCTGATCTCGAACTCCTGACCTCAAGTGATCCGTGTGCCTCGGCCTCCCAAAGTACTAGGATGAAAGGCGTGAGCCACCATGCCTGGCCCGACATAATATACTTTTTTTTTTTTTTGAGACAGAGTCTCACTCTGTTGCCCAGGCTGGAGTGCAATGGCATGATCTTGGCTCACTGCAACCCCCGCCTCCTGGGTTGAGGCGATTCTCCTGCCTCAGCCTCCTGAGTAGCTAGGATTACAGGCACGTGCCACTACACTTGGCTAATTTTTGTATTCTTTAGCAGAGACAGGGTTTCACCATGTTGGTCATGCTGGTCTTGAACTCCTGACCTCATGATCTGCCCGCCTCGGCCTCCCAAAGTGCTGGGATTACAGGTGTGAGCCACCACATCCAGCCAATATACTCTTTATGAAGAAGTATTTCATGTTTAAAATAAAAAATGCAAATGCATTTTTAAAAGCCCTGTCTTGCAAAACCCAAACAAGTGAATGATTCTGATCGTCTCAATAATCCCCTCTTAATGTCTAACTGCCAAAATAGAAGAGACAGACAAAAAAACTGTATGACACGTGGGCAGAGGCCTGACTTCAGTATGACGACACCCTCCATCTGGCACCAGTGGTGAGAAATTGGACAACTGGAGAGAGTCTCAAAACAGCTTCACAGACAGATTTAACATCTGACTCGTCTCAATCTCTCATGATGCCCTCATCTTTCTTTTCCTAGACCCAAGTGGAAAAAAAAAAAAAAAAATCAGCAACACCTAAATGGTTCTTCTAGCAATTGTTCTTGCTGAGGTAACTTGAGCCAAAAATCTCAGCACCACCACTGCTCCCTGCTACAGTGACAAGCTTCACAGAGCAGGAACTCAAAAAAAAAAATTTTTTTTTTAAACAGAAAAACAGGGTCTTGCTCTGTTGCCCAGGCTGGAGTGCAATGGTGCAATCATAGCCCACTGTAGCACTGAACTCCTGGGCTCAAGCAGTCCTCCCACTTTAGCCTCCCAACTAGCTGGGGCCATTTGTGCATGCCACCATGCTTGGCTAATTTTTAAATTTTTTTTATAGAGATGGGGTTTCATCATGTTGCCCGAGCTGGTCTCAAACTCCTGGGCTCAAGCAATACTCCTGCCTCATCCACCCAAAGTGTTGGGTAGTGTGAACCACTGCGTCCAGCCCCAAATATTTCTTGAACTTTAGTCTGACTGGCAGAGAAACAAGTCTAATGTTTAATCCCTACCCCACAAGCCAGAACACCTAAGAGAGGGGTAGGAAGCATGGAAGTGATGTTCTCTTGTGCTATTTTTTACCTATCGATGGGACAGACCACAAAACTTGATAATAACTGAGCTGGCCGCAGGAGAGGAATCAGGCTTTCCAACATCACAGTTGAGAGGAGAAGGAGGGATATTAACTATTTACATGAACATGCCCTCTGACTTGGCCCCCCCCTTTTTTTTTTTTTTTTGAGACAGGATCTAGCTCTGTCGTCCAGGCTGGAGAGGAATGCAGTGGCATGATTATAGCTCACTGCAACCTTGAACTCCTCGGTTCGAGCAATCCTCCCACCTCAGCCTCCTGAGTAACTGTGGACTACAGGCACGGCTGGCAAGACAGGGGGGTCTGAAGTGTCTGGGCATGGCTGGAGCCCAAATACGTTCACTGTGTATTTAGTACATGATAATGCATGTGTCTATCCATTGCAGCTGTTTGTAAAAGCTAAATATGGGCTGCAGCTTAAACAGCCATCAGTAGGGGAGTGGCCTTAGAATGCCTATGTCTGTTCAATGCAAATTTACCAGTGGTTTAAAAGGGCTGGGGGATATATACCTCCCCCCACCCCTTTCTGCCACCCCAGTCATAGACTACCTCTGGAAGAAAACACAAGAAATTATCAACACTAGGTGCATCTGAGAATGAACGGGGTAGACTGCCTGATTTCTAGTACATGCCCTTTTGTACCGTTTGATTTTTTGTTTTTAACTATATAATAGTCCGGGTGTGGTGGCTCACGCCTGTAATCCTAGCACTTTGGGAGGCTGAGGCGAGCAGATCACTTGGGATCAGGAGTGCGAGACCAGCCTAGCCAATATGGTGAAACCCTGTTTCTATTAAAAATACAAAAATGAGCTGGGCGTGGTGGCACATGCCTGTAATCCCAGCCACTCGGGAGGCTGAGGCAGGAGAACTGCATGAACCCAGGAGGCAGAGGTTGCCTTGAGCCAAGATCACGCCATTGCACTCCAGCCTGCGCGACAGAGCAAGACTCTTTCTCAAAAAAAAAAAACCCCAAAAACTATATACTCAATGATCTTGTCAAAGTTTATACACATGTACATATATAACACACATGAAATATGTGTATAGGCCGGACGCGGTGGCTCAAGCCTGTAATCCCAGCACTTTGGGAGGCCGAGACGGGCAGATCACGAGGTCAGGAGATGGAGACCATCCTGGCTAACACGGTGAAACCCCGTCTCTACTAAAATACAAAACTATCCGGGCGAGGTGGCGGGCGCCTGTAGTCCCACCTACTCCGGAGGCTGAGGCAGGAGAATGGCGTGAACCCGGGAGGCGGAGCTTGCAGTGAGCTGAGATCTGGCCACTGCACTCCAGTTCGGGCGACAGAGCGAGACTCCGCCTCAAAACAAAACAAAAAAAAGAAATATGTGTATATAAAATATGTATATAAACATGCATATAGGTACTGTGTACAACACACACCCACACACATATACATACATATATACATACACATCCAGATATGTTTTAAATGACCCCTATTGAAGTTGGACAGAAAACCCAAATGGCTTCAGTTTCCACAGGAGAAGCTGAAGGTGACATGACCCTCTGGAACATTCTGGCACCGTCTTTGCAGGGAGAGGTGGGAGGGGATAAGAAATGCTCCGCAAGCTTTACAGGAAATGGCACGTTATTGCTTTTTCAACAACAAAGCCACTGTCCTTCTATGCTGCATGCTTGCAAATCAGACTCAAGAGAACTAAAAAGTTCCAGAAGAATCATTCCTAGCACCACGCCAGGCTCCCAGGCTCGTTTTCCAGGTTAGCTTTAAACAGCTGAAACAGTAGTTTGCCTCACTCTAAAGAGTGTTTCCTTACTCTGTTTATCGGCTTCAAGGGCCCAAGGAGTGTCTGAGAGGGGTCCCCGGTCTGCAAGGGCTGGGAGCCCCGGCCCCGGCAACTCCCTCTCCGGCATCCTGCAGGAGGTACCCAAGATGATGACCCCCCTCCTCCGGTAGCGTCTCCACCGCCAGCCTGCCCCAGGACTCCGAGACACATGCTTGGCAGAGGGGCCGTCCCTTCCAGCTAAGCTTTTCCGGACCGAGTCAAAGTCACGACTCCTGCCAATCCCTCTGAGATAAACATAACAGATGGGCCCAGACGCGGTGGGTCCCCACAGCAGAGGGTCAGCGATGCCCAGGATGCAACAGTCTCTGCCTCTAGCATTCAAGTGGTTTAGGTCTGTGGCTGGTAAAATGGATTCCGGTTTCGTCTGACCGATGGGATTATTCTAAGGTCCGGAAATCACTTTATAGACTGTCAAGCACTGTTAGAAATGAACATTGGGGTAAGCTTTTGTTTGGGGAGGGGAGGGTGCAGCGATCCTGAGACACCAAGGCCTGAGGGACTATTGGAGGACCTGGGGGATTCGCGGGGATTATTACAGAGGGTGTGCGAACACAGGTGCACGTGGAAGAAAGCCCAAGGTGGGAGAGGGTAGGAGGGGGGACAAAGGGCAGAGACAGAGGTGTGGGGCTGCCAGGACCAGAGGGCAGTTGCCGGGGGGGGGGGGGGGGGGG
>NW_016814942.1:791800-817160 GCF_001698545.2 Rhinopithecus bieti
GGGGGGGGTGGGAAGTCCCTGAGAAGAGGGACCCAGGTTGCCAGGGGAGTGGGTACAAGGGTAGCGAGCAGATACCTGGATATGAGGAAAGGCAGTGGGGGACGGGACCACGTCCAGGTGTGAGTTGCGGGACCGTGAGTTAGGAGTCACAGGCTCAGGTGTGGATGTGGGGGTGTCATCGACAGGGACAGTCTCAGGTGATGTGAGGGGTGTTCGTGAGTGGGGGCGCGGTGTCAGGTGGGTGAGGGGGATGTCAGACCCAGCTGTGCGGGGCGCCAGGGACAAGGCCCCAGGGGTGTGGGAGATGTCAGCAAGGACAGTTTCAGGTGTATGGGGGATGTCAACGAAAAGGGACATGGTGTCAGGCGTGCGTGGGCTGCGGGTGAGGGGCTCAGACCTGGATGCAGTAGTCCCCAGAGGGCAGTAGACGTGGAGTGTGGGGTTGGGGGGTCTTTAACCTCTTCTTGCCCTCGCGACGCTGCTGTCACGCCCCGCCTCGTCCGCCCCTCGCCCCGGGATCCATGACAGGACCCGTGCCTTACCTCAGTTCAGCACGACAAGCGCGGGCCGCTGACGCTTGCGCCCCCCGGCGCCCCCCGCGCCCCCACACCGGCCCGGACGCGTCGCCGCCGCCGCCACCTCCAGCCGCCACGGCCCCGCCTCGCGCACCCCCAGAGCGCGCCACGGGAGGGGTCCACGCCACGCCCCGATTGGCTGCTCCCTGGCCAGTCAGCGCTGGAAACGTCAGTGATTGGCGGGTATGAAGCGGATGGGCAGCCCCCGAAGCCAATCGCTGACGGGCAGAGGTGGGGCTATTGGGAGAGGCCTGGGGTGCCTCGGGGGTCCCGCAGGGTGCTAGGCGCTGGGAGGCGAGGGCCTGGAGGCAGGCGAGGAATCTTGGCAGAAAACAGGCAGAACTGTCGGCCAATCGCTGGGGACCAAGGGCGGGGCTACGAGGAAACTGGCGCGACCGGTGGCACAGAGGCGAGAGCAACAGAGGGCGTAGCCTGGGGGGAGACGGGGATTGGCTGCAAAGCCGCAGACTGGCAGGTCCCACGGCCAGTCGCAGCGGCTGTGGGCGGTACGCCCCAGGGAAGGCTGGAGCGTTCAAGGTGCAGTCTGACCCAGAGCGCGGCAACCCGACGTGGCCTCCGACGCCTGGCGCAGGGTCCCCTGAGGCTCTCGTGTAGAGTCCGCCCTTTGGCCACCCAGCACAGAAGGGGCTGTGAACTTGGACCATCAAGGCTGAAGGACTCCTGGATAATTCTCCATCCCCTTACTCCCCACTAATCCCCTGCAGACGACACAGAGAGGACAGATTCGCTGGAGGTCACTCTGAGCTGCCCTCTGCATCTCGAGGTGGTGTGAAGACATGGAAATAAGGAGCGGAATCCTACTGAAACGCGCTGTGTGGTTTTCTGAGTGTTTGACCTGTGTCCCAGATTACCTGCCATGGTATCCAGTGACATCCCTGTTGGGCCTCCTCCCTGCTAAGCCTTTTATGAATTAACTGAATCTTAACCACAATCCCACGAGGTCAAAGCGACCACTGACCCCTTTTACAGAAACCAGAGCACAGAGAGGTCAAGCTCCTTGCCCAAGGTTACACAGAACGTTGGTTGCTAAACCAGACAATGAATCTAGAGCAGCCTGCTTTTTGGAAAGGGAGTGTCAGAGAAGAGCCACTGGGGGCCTCAAGAGACCTGGGTCCAATCACTGGCCCACCACACAACCCTGGGCAAAGGCCTTGTGAGCCTCAGCTGTTTCATTTGGAAAAGAAGGGGGAAAATGATTCCTATGCCTTGATCTTTCCTCTATGGGGTTGCTTCCCTGGGAAAATTTATAACCCAGCTCTCATTTTAATTATCTGGTGAAAGCATTTGACCCTCAGCAGGTCATGTGTGGCCTGTGAGCCTCAGATCCTCTGTGAAGTGTGGTTAATGGCGTTGCTTTGCAGAAAAATGCCAGCAGTTTAGGGAGACACCTGCCATCTCAGGCATGGCTGTGTCATCGGCACCTGCCCAGAGGCCACTCTGTTCTCTGACTCACCCTTCATTTTCAAGATGAAGAAGGCTACAAATGTTTCCAGATACCAGCTCTTGTTTCCTCTAGGTGCTAGCCAGGGTTGGTGGAGATCAAGTTCAGAACCAGGGAATCCTGGGAGGGAGCAAGGCTGAAACCAACCTTAGAAAGGGCTCACATTTCAGGGCTGCACAAGCCCCTGCTAAGTGCGTGATACACAAGTTTCAAATGGGGAGGATGTGACTGGAAATCACTAGCCCAAGGCCATCACCAAACTCCTGATATTCTCACGATATGCCTACCTGGACCTCCCCTCCCATACCTGCCACCTATGGTTTGCTACCTGGCAACTTCCAGGACCTGGCCTCCCATTGTGCCCTCCAGAGAGGAGGAGGAAGCTGAGGTCAGTTAAACATCAACTGGGTGCCAGGTCCCTGCTGGGCTTTCTCCAATACCATCGCCCCACCTCACTTCCAGGTGGAGGCAACAGTGCCCACTTTGCAGATGAGAAAACTGAGCCTATGGTGGAGAATATTCCTTGGTGGAAGGACCCAGGGCTGGGTTTGAACCCCTGCTCTTTTTAACATAAGCAATGGCCAGTAAGAGCCACAGAACCTTCAGCAAATAACACAAGCTCCCCACTTCAGTTTCCCGGCTATCTCCTAGGGCTGATGTGAGCACTGATGAAATGGAAGCAAAATGCTTACAATGGCTTAGTCCATGGTAAGCACTCATGGAAGTCTGGTGGTGATGATATATTGTTCTTCTCTGGGCCTGTTTTCCTCTTTGTAAAGAGCGCTTCATGGACATAGACTATGGGCGGGGCTTGCCACACCAAGAGCAAGATATCTATGCCGAGGAGGCCCCACTCCCAGTGCCCACCTGCCAGGCCCTGGGAGGGGTAGGTAACAAAGCTCCTGGAAGGTCCCACAGTGCTTCCAGGGACAGAGCCAACTAAGGCAAAGGTCAGGCTCTGGCCCAGCCTGGGGCTGCCTCTCTAGCTTCTGCTCGTTCTTTAGCAGGCTGGCACCAGCCAACCTCCCTACCACCTTCCAGCAATGGCAGGCAAAGCACCTTGGCAATAGCAATGGACACCCCCACCATAGGCACTCATGTGAGCCCAGCTAGGGTGCCCAGGATCTCAGCTCTTCTGCTTTGGCTGGCCACTGGACAGGATACTATCTCTTCACCCTCCAGTCTCCTGTACCTCTTGGGGATCCCAGGAATCAGCTGTGAGCCAGGCCCTGGCACAGCATCCAGGCCTAATCACCTAAGGCCAGAAGGCCTTTTGCCCAAGGTCAGGTTAACAACTTTGGAAAAAGATGAGGGGCCTGGAGGCAGGCCAAGCTGTGGTTTCATCGCACCACAGTCCCTCAAATGCCCATGAGTCTATTTCCTATCTGAAAAATGGGGTTTAGTCCAGCCTCTGCGAGATGTATGTTCACAACAGAAAAAAAATCTGTGTTCCTTTCCCAGGAACCCAAGCCCATCCCTGGCTGGAGGGAGACATCCTGAACACAGCAGTGATAACAACCAAGCCTGGCTGGGGTCAGAGTGGCCTCATTCACCTCCCAAGGCTCAGAGAAGTCAGGCCACTTCACCAAGAGCCCACAGCAGCAGAGGCTTGGCCTGCACAAACTTGCACCATCCTTGCAGCAGGCTCCCCCTCAGCCCAGGTTTCAATGTCATCAAGGAGGGCAGCAAAAGCTACTCAAGAGAAGGCCGGGGCCAGGCACAGTGGCTTACACCTGTAATCCTAGCACTCTGGGGAGGCCGAGGCGGGTGGATCACGAGATCAGGAGATCGCGATCATCCTGGCTAACACGATGAAACCCTGTCTCTACAAAAAATACAAAAAAATTAGCCGTGTGTGGTGGTAGGCGCCTGTATTCCTAGCTACTCAGGAGGCTGAGGCAGGAGAATGGCGTGAACCCAGGAGGCGGAGCTTGCAGTGAGCCGAGATCGTGCCACTGCACTCCAGCCTGGGCAACAGAGCAAGACTCCGTCTCAAAAAAAAAAAAAAAAAAGAGAGAAGGCCAGGTGCAGTGGCTCATGCCCGTAATCCCAGCACTCTGAGAGGCTCAGGAGGGTGGATTACCTGAGGTCAGGAGTTGGAGACCAGCCTGGTCGACATGGCAAAATCCCGTCTCTACTAAAAATACAAAAATTAGCTGGGCGTGTGGCACGTACCTGTAGTCCCAGCTCCTCAGGAGCCTGAGGCAGGAGGATGGCTTGAACCTGGAAGGCGGAGGTTGCAGTGAGCCAAGATCGTGCCACTGCACTCCAGCCTGGGTGACAGAAAAGGGAAGGGGACGGGGATGGGGCTGGCAGGAGGTATGCGCTGGACATCCCCTGAACCGGGCCTTGCTAGGGGCTGTGGGCCTCCAGTGTGCCAGACCTAGCCTGAGTTCAGATGAGAAGGTTGAGGCTCACAGAGGGGAGGTGATATGCCTGAAGTGGCTGAGGGGGATGGAAAGCCAGGCCATCAACCCCAGGGAAATGTCAGATCTTTGGTGAGGGGCCTCCACCTAACCTGAGGCTGTCCAAACATGCTAGCTGAATCTACTGAAGACACCTACTTCCTTGGGCTAAGGTGGGAGGGACTGATAAGGCAGAACCACCCCTTCCTGAAGAAGCCTGCAGGTTGGCCCAGGCCCAGGGGAGGACACTGGGGCCACGTGGCAGGGACCTCGAGTGCTTGTCAGTTTATTCAGGTGAACGTTCAAAAACACTGATGGGAAGCTGAAGGCGCAGCAAGGGGGGACAGGGGCCTGCCTGCAGAGAGCCAGCCGATGGTGGGGGCAAGACAAACAGGAGAGTTCACAAACAAGGTGACCTCAGATGGGGCCCAGCGTCAGAGCCAGAGCACACGGGGTGATGAGATGGGGGTCTCTCCTGGAGGAGGCAATGTGAGCTGAAACCTCACGTGCTAGGAGGAGCCAGCCCCGGGGAGGGCCAAGGGAAGGGTACTTCTAGGCAGAGGGCATGGCTTGTCACATGGGGGCTTGTGCAAAGGTGTTGGGGTGGGGGAATAGGGAGTGAGTGCAATGGAGAGGAAATGGGAGATGGGCAGGGCCTGGGCCACACTGGGTCTGCAGGGCATGAAGAGCGTTTTTTGTTTTTTTGTTTTGTTTTTTGTTTTTTGAGACAGGCTCTTGCTCTGTCACCCAGGCTGGAGTGCAGTGTTGCCACCCTAACTCACTGCAGCCGTGGACTCCTGGGCTCAAGTGATCTTCCCACCTTAGCCCAAGTTGCTGGGACCACAGGCAGGTTTTATGTAGAGGGCAAAGGGGAGCCATGGGCAGACTGAGAGCAAGGTTGGAGCAGGAATGACAGGGCCAGCACTGCAGGCCTTCCTAGAAATAGCCCAGGAGCACCTCCCCACCACATGACAGATGAACAAATGCTTGAGAACTGCCCAAGGTCACAGGACTACCCAAGGTCACACTGGCCCAGCAGGTAAGTCAGGGCAGTCTGGGGCAGGTTCGAGATCTTTCTCCCACATCCTGGGAGTCTCCAGGGAGGAGGGACAGGGTGGGGTGACTGGGTCAGAGGTTTGGGCCAGCCCTGCTGAGCCGAGAGCACCCTTTCCTGCTGGGGGCAGGGGAGATGAGGACACCACAGAGGTGCAGCCAGGGTGACGCTCCTCAGCTGTTTGCATCAGCTGGGTTCCGCGGAAGCTGGGGGCCTGCTGGGAAAGGAGTTTCGCTGAGGTCAAGGACTGAGTCCAGGCCATCCTGGGGCTCGGGGAGGCACGTGACAAGCAGGGTCAAGGGTCCAAGAGGGGAGAGGCCTCCAAGGTGTGGGCAAAAAGGCTGGGGCACACACGAGTGGTCCTGAGGCTGCCTGGACCCCCGTCAGGCCACAAGGGATACACAAGCCACCTAGTGACCATGGTGTGACCTCTGAGTGTGACTTCAGAGCAGAAGAGCTGGGGTCTGCAGGGCCATGGCTGCCTGGGCCCACCCAGAATGCTTGGGGTTGGGTGGTCACTGAGGCCAACAACGATGATGTCTTTTTTTTTTTTTTTTTTTGAGACACAGTCTCTCGCCCTGTCGCCCAGGCTGGAGTGCAGTGGTGTGATCTCAGCTCACTGCAACCGCTGCCACCCGGGTTCAGGCACTTCTCCTGTCTCAGCCTCCCAAGTAACTGGGATTACAGGCATGCATCCCCACACCGGGCTGATTTTTGTATTTTTTTTAGTAGAGATGGGGTTTCACCATGTTGGTCTCGAACTCCTGACCTCAAGTGACCCGCCCACCTCAGCCTCCCACAGTGCTGGGATTATAGGCGTGAGCCACCGTGCCCAGCCGATGTCTATCTTATAGATGGGGAAATTGAGGCTCAGAGACAAGAGGTTGGCTATCTAGGACACCCAGCCTAAGACAACTGGGCACCCCCCATGTGCTCAGCCTGGCCCAACACCTCTCAGAGGGGGATCTATCACTGCCCCACTCCTCACTTTAGAAGGAGCATATTGAGGCTCGGAGAGGTTCTTTCACTTGCTCAAGGCTGCAGAGCTGAGTAGCGGATCAATGTGGAGCCCTCCGGCCCCGTGGGTGGTATACATCAGAAACAGTGATCCTGACCATGGCCTCGGCACCTGCCTGTCCGAGGGTGACAGTGGATCCTATATCCCAGGCCATTCCCAAAACCCCTTTGCTACCCTCAGTGACTCTATGGCCCCCCCACCAAAATGTTTGTCCTTCCCCCACACTCTGAGGCCACTGGCTGCAGCCCCCCATGCTCAGCCGAGCTAGGGAAGAGACCCCTCCAACTGTTTACCCAATGATCTTTTATTATCAGGTACCCTGGCTGGCCCAGAACCAGAGAAAGACAAGCTGGGGCCAAGCAGGGTGGGGCATCTGAGACCCATTTTATAGGTGAGAAAAACGAGGAGCAGAGGCCTGTACGAATCTGCAGTAAGCAGCAGGCACTGGGGGCCCAACCCCACTGCAATCGCCTGCCCTGCCCTGCCCTGAGCCTGGCCCACAGCGGCCACCACATTTCAGACACGGCAGTGAGCGATGGGACGTGCCCTTTGCCCCTTCTGATAGGGCATGGAGCTGGGGGAAGGAGAAGGACAGTAACGTCCATGCTGCTGGCAGGGAGGCGAGGCTGGGACCCAGGAGTGGCTAGGACATGGGGGCTGCTTTCTTCTGTGTATGTGCCTCCCTACAAGGCTGCCTCCCTCCCCCAACCCTTTACCTAGGGCCTGCCGGAAAACACTTCTCACTGTGAAGGGGACAGAACAGTGGAGGACCTGGATCTACCCCCATTCCTGAGTCACACGACTCACCCAGAGTCATGGCCCAGACTGGGCCTGGGGTCATGGCACCAGGTTGCCCCTCTGGCCCGTCCACAGCTCTTGGAATTCGACATGGCAACCCAGGTCCCGTAGGGCAGCCTTGGCCACATCCTCACAGTCACGGTGGGCCAATCGGGCCTGCACGATGAGTGCTTCAGCCCCCAAGTCCAGGATGGGCTTCGAGAAGGCCTGGCTGTGGGCCACCAGGTTTCGGATCAGCATGCAAGCCTGTTTCTGTAGGAGAGAGCAGCTGTGAGGCCAGATGGGGCTTTGGGGTGGGGTCCACTCTGACCTCTGGGTCTTCATCATAACAAGATGGAGGTGATCATAACCACAGCTGATATCCAGCAGTTACCTATACTGTATCAAGCTAGACCCATCTCTCCACTTTACCTTCCTGGTAGCCCCAGAAGGCAAGACTAATGCCCCCAACTCCTGGGCAAGGAAACAGGTTCGGGGAAGCTCCAGGACCTATCCCACAGCTTTGGAACTCTCAGCCTCAGAGTTGGTGAGTCTGAGGTCCCCCAAGGCTGGCACGGAGCCAAGGAAGGGGCCCTAGGGCAAGGGGGCAGTGAGGCCACAGGAAAAGAGTGGCTGTGCACAGGCATCTGTCAGTTACATTCCTACACGTTCAGTGGACATTTGTGCCCTGTGCACTTGCTGTGGGTGGGTGCGGGATGCTGCCTGGAAGCTTCCCAGGGTGGCTCCCACCACCAGCAGGAGAGCAGATGGGAAGCACATGCAGAGTGGGGAGCTGCTGCCTAGGGTGGCCAGAAGTGGATAAAGGGACAGACCAGGTAAGGGACAGTGTCCCAGAGTAAGAGCCAGTGAGAGCAAAGGCCCCCTGTGGGTCCCAGCCTGGTATGTCCAAGGACCCTATGCTGGGAGTGAGGAGGCGAGGAGGGCCCCAGGGGCTGCAGGGGGAGTCTGGGTTCAGCCAGGGAAGTATGGACAGGGCGTCCCACACCCAGAACTCAGACCAGCAGCCCAAGGAGGGGGCAGGAACCTTTCTGAAGCCCCAGGCAGATCACCATCCATGCTTCCCCAACTTCGTCCTCCCCAGATCTCTCTACAGGGACTTTTAAGAAAGGAGATTGCCGGGCGCGGTGGCTCACGCCTGTAATCCCAGCACTCTGGGAGGCCGAGGTGGCTGGATCACGAGGTCAGGAGATTGAGACCATCCTGGCTAACACGGTGAAACCCCGTCTCTACTAAAAATACAAAAAATTAGCGGTATACAAAAAAACTACAGGCCTGTAGTCCCAGCTACTCGGGAAGCTGAGGCAGGAGAATGGCGTGAACCCGGGAGGCGGAGCTTGCAGTGAACCAAGAAAGCGCCACTGCACTCCAGCCTGGGCGAAAGAGTAAGACACCGCCTCAAAAAAAAAAGGAGATTAAGGGCGTGGTGGCTCACACCTCTAATCCCAGCACTTTGGGAGGTAGAGACAGTGGATCACCTGAAGTCAGGAGTTCGAGACCAGCCTGGCTAACATGGCAAAACCTCGTCTCTACCAAAATTACAAAAATTAGTCGCGCGTAGTGGCCCATGCCTGAGAACCAGCTACTTGGGAGACTGAGACAGGAGAATCACTTGAACCCAGGATGCGGAGGTTGCAGTGAGCCGAGATGGCGCCACTGCACTCCAGCCTGGGTGACAGAGTGAGACTGTCTCAAAAAAAACAAAACAAAAAAAGAGATGATGTGTTATAGCTTTCTTTCTGGGGTTTCACCAGAAAGTTCCTCCAAAGTTCCCCCTCCCCAAAATAGGAGAGTAAATGTGGAAAAAACAAAGGCAGAAAAGGAAATAGCTGCAGGCAGAATTCAGCACATTTTGGAAGATAAGAAAGAAGTTGGCCCTGTGGGGCTCAGCTCTGGCAGGGAAAGGGACAGGGATAGGGACTGAGCCTTTGCCCCATCACCCACCCACACACCACACCTGCTCCCATGCCCTCTTGGCACCTACCTGCACACCCCACCCAGCCTGCCTGCCCCCATCCCATGCCCTGCCCACCTGCACGCCAGCCTTCTGCGGGTGTGCCTTCATGGCCTGCAGTGCTGCCACAGCCCCACCACCCTCCACGATGATGCGGCTGTTGTCGGGCTTACGCAGAGCCAGGAAGCACAGGGCTGCACAGCTCTGCTCACACACCTGCAGGGGGCAGTCACAGGAAGGCAGAGATGTAGCGGAAAGACCCTCCACAACATCCTGCCATGGCTGCCAACCCCTGGTGAACACCCTGCGGCCTCCCCTCCGTGGGTCTCTGGCAGCTCCTGTGTAATAACGGCACGACGGCAGGGTGACAAAAGTATCAGCCAAGCTCTTAGGGGTGACAAGGGCACTAGGCCTGGTCAGACCTTTGCAGGGTGCTGGTAGTAACTCCAGGACACCCAGAGTCATGCATAGGCAGGTCAGCATTTGAGAGCCAGAGCCGTGACCCTCGCCTGCCCTGCTCTGGCCCTGCAGAGGAACAGAGCTTCATGCAGACACAGAAACTGAACTGGGACTCCAGCCACCACCCTGCTACTCTGTGTGCCCCCCGAGGTGGGTACCTGGGGGCAGGTCAGGTGCCGGGTCATGGCAGCCACGATGGACTCCGTCCCACCAGCATGGACAATAGCATCTTTCACGTCGTCGTTGCCTGCGATGGCTCGCAGGGTGCTCAGCACTTGCTTCACGAGCTCCTGCACAAGGGAAAGGCTCACTCACCCCCAGCCAGGCCACTGGATTGTGGGAGAGGGCTCTGAGGCAGAATCTGGGCCTGTTTTGCTGTTTCACCAACAAGTACGGTGTGACTGCAGAGTGTGACTAATGAAAAGGGGTGGCAGATGCCTGTGGCTCAGGCTGCCTGTGTCCAAATGGTACCATCCAGGTGACTTGATCCCCTATCCCCACAAGGGCAGAGGGGGCATGTGACTCAGGCTGGCCTTCAGAGCACAGGGTCCCCTTGGCCACGGCCACAGACCCAGGGTGGGCGCTAACTGCCCTGCACTGAGGACAGTGGATAAGATGCTATTGGGCCTGCTGATCCCCTTAATGGGGAACCTGAGGACCCTGACCCCTGACTGCCCAGGAATACATGGCAAAATGTATCCCTTTATGTGCTGAAGTTGGTTCCCATTCAGTTCCCAGCCACTTGCACAGAAAGAGGCTGGCTGATGTCACCAGCTAGGCTTGGGGGCGCAGGACTGTGGCACCCCTGGGGGCTTTCCTGCAGCTGCAGCTGGATAGGGAGGCGCCTGTTGACTGGCTCCCTGCTGTGGGTGGGTACATGGAGAAGGGCTCGATAATTGGCTGCTAAATGGAGTAATGAGTAGGGGACCCTGCTGTATTCTGCAGCTAGAGAAACTGAGGCAGAGTTTCCTAGATACTTCGGTGTGGGAACTAACCCAAATATCCCAGCCTTGGCCGACACACCCCCAACCTGTGCTTCCCACCATCCTTTTCCTGGTACAAAAGGACAGTAAGGGAGAGCGGGTGGGTTTGTTCCCCCCCGACCTTTGGTTCCTGCTCTTGGGTCAGTGAAAAGAAAAACTGCACTTTGGTTCTGAGATTGGCAGGCAGGACTGGCTTGTTCTGACTATGGCTCGTCCGGCTGACTGGGACCCAGAGGGACAGCATGCACTGGGCCAGGGGGGCTTCATACCAGAACGCCACTCTGGTCCCCCACCTGGTGGTCACTGAAGTCAGCTAGCAGGGACACCAGGATGCTTAGGCCCCCGAGGTCGACGACCTCCTGGCAGAACTCGTTGCGGATGGCCAGGCGGGACAGGGTTCCACAGAGCTCACTCAGGATGCCAGGGTTATCTAGGAACGCTGCGGGGAGAGAGGGAGACAGTGGTGGTGGGGGTGGGAAGAACCAGCCGCAGGGCCCTCCGGTTGGGTGGGGATCCTGCTGCATTAGAAGAGTCCAGCCCTTCTGCCTATTGGAGTGGCCACGGGCGTCAGGAAGGCCCCAGGGAACACCAGGGGCTACCTGGGCCTGCAGTGCCCCCTGCTGGCTGCTGGAAAGACTTAGGAATGTGCCCCTCCAGCTTCCTTCCATCATGCCCCAAATAAATTCCATACCAACTGATGGTCTCACCTAAAAAAAGAAAACCATAATAGTGCTAAAAAAAAAAAAAAAAAAAAAAAAAAAGGACATTTGAGGACTATTTTTATGATCATGGGGTAGGAATGGCTTTTCTAAGTGCAACAGGAAACTCCAAAACCATAGAGGGACACATATGGACCGGGCTGACGTGGCCAAAACTGAACACAGGAGCCGCAGATGGAGCCCAGAGGCGCTGCACCAGGAAGCAGATGCCGGCACTCACGCCAAGAGGGTGAAGATCCTGCACCTACACAGGGCTGCGATGGTGAGTTCCTGTGGCCACCTGTAGCCCTCTGCAGTTCCACCCAATGCCAATCTAGGTGTTGCCGTGGAGGTATTCTGTCCACACGGTTACCATCCGCAATCAGCTATCTATCTATCTATCTATCTATCTATCTATCTATTATTATTATTATTATTATTATTATTATTATTAATTTGAGACAGAGTCTCGCTTTGTCACCCAGGCTTGAGTGCAGTGGCGTGATTTTGGCTCACCGCAACTTCTGCTTCCTAGGTTCAAGAGATCCTTCTGCCTCAGGCTCTCAAGTAACTGGGATTACAGGTGCCCGCCACCACGCCCAGCAACTTTTGTATTTTTAGTAGAGACGGGGGGTTTCATCATGTTGCCCATGCTGGTCTTGAACTCCTGGGCCCAAACAATCCTTCTACTTCAGCCTTCCAAAGTGCTGACATTACAGGCATGAGCCACTATGCCTGGCCTAGTTGCCTTTAAGTAGAGGAGATGATCTTGAACAATGTGAATGGGACTCATTCAATCAGCTGAAGTCCTTAGAAGGAAATAGGTGTTTTCTCGAAAAGGCGACTGCCCAGGAGTTTCCAGCCTGTCCTATGGAGTACAGACTTGCCACAATTGCATGACCCCATTCCTTACCAAAAAGTCTCTTCATATATACATATCCTGTCTCCCTGGCAGAAACCTAACTGCTTGGAGCTCCTATAAATAAAACAGGAAAGGTGTGAGCTAACTCCTGGAAAAGCAGTCTGACTTTGCAGAAAGTCAAGACTCATTTTCAGCTTTGCTGGAGGTGTGGGAGACTGAGGTGGGCTCACTTCCTCAGCAGACAGAGCCAGAACCCCTACACAGGCCTGAGCCACAGAGAGGCTCTGGCCACAGAGCCAGAGCGACGGGCAGGCAGGAAAGGGGATCTCATCCTTCTGACACCTTCTGTGTGTCAATCAGGACTTTTCTAGTGGGTTCAGTGGATGGAATGGGGGTAGGGGTTAAGACAGAAGCTTTAGGGTCTGACGGTCAGCCCTGTGACCTCCCAGGGCTGGCTCACCATGGTCACCCTGGAGCCAGACACATGAATATGCCTAAGGATTTGTGGATGAATATGATCAAGCTTGTACACATCCACCTGAGACTGCCACGGTGCGTGCCAGCCAGCCTCCCCTAGTCCTCTTATTTCCCTCTGGGGAGGTCCCCCTTCCCTACTCAGTCCCTGGAGTTGGACACAGCAAGCCCCTTCCCCAGAAGCTCGAGATGGGATTGTGGCCTGCTCCTAGCCCATGAGTGCTGGCCTGGAATTCTCCTGGAGCCACTAGAAAGCATGGGGAGACTCTTCATGAGGGCTGCCATGCAGGCGGGTCTAAGCCAAGGGGTGAGTGGAACCTTGAGCCTGCCGTGCCTGAAGCAGTTCTGATCTCTGACCCCCTCACTCTGGTCACATCTGACCCGCCCGCCTTTGTTTGCTGGTTCATATTGGCCCCCAGCTCTTACCTTTGGTAGCTTCGATGAGCACCTTCAAGCCTTTGTTCTCCTGCACAATCATCTTGGCATGGTTGTGGGCGTGGCCAAAGGGCACACGGATGTCATCATCGAAGGTCATGACACGCAGGGCCCAGCAGGCCTCCCTGACCACGTCGGCATGGTGGCCATGATGGGCGATGGCGCCAGTCAGCAGGGACAGCACGCCAGCTTTCACCAGGTCTTGCCGATTCTGTTCATGTTTCAGGCAAGCGTGACGCACACAGCGGATCCCAGAGCAGGTCAGGTCGGCCTCATCAGCATTCTGGGTCAGTGTGGCCACCAGGAGCTGCAGGCCCTGGGTGTCCAGGAGATCTGGCTGGCCATCAGTCAGCACTGACAGGGCATTGAGGGACTGGAGCAGAAGGCCCTGGTCACCTGCAGTGGCCAGCTTCCAGGCAGTGAAGATGATGGGGTAGGCCCCCTTCTGGGCTGCGAGGAAGTGGTAGGCCTTGTCCTGCTTGCACTGGTCACAGAAGCGGGTGAGGTGTGCTGACACCTCCTGGGGGCGAGAGCTGGCCACAGACTCTTGGAGGTCACTGAGCGTCTGGGAGACATGGGAGAAACCTCAGCATCAGCTCAGGCAAGAGGAGCCCATGGCCACAGCAACAGTGACTGGATCCCTGCAAGCTTCCCTCCCTAGGGATCTGGGCCTGTAGTGGAAGTGATGTGGGGTCAGTTACAGCTCTGGCAACTTCCAGACCTGTACTTCTAGGAGCTTTGAGCTTCAGAGGCCATAGGGTGGAAGACTGACACGGACACACACATACACACAGAGAAAGACAGTTCAGTGTCCCTGTGAGGGGCTGCACACATAAATGCAGACATATTAAACATTCCAGCCCTACTTTCCATCTAGAGGACCCAAGCGATACCAGCAGAAGAACCGTGCAGCTGAGCCCAACCAGGCAGAATCACAAGAAACAATAAGACACCTGTTGTTTTGGGTTGTCACACAGCCATAACAAATTGGCACACCCATCAATGGTTAGTTCTCCAAGGAAGGAGAAAGCCACATTCACCAGATATACCCATCCTGATGTCTCCTTTCATCTCTCTCATTCACTCCACAAACATTTACTGAGCCCCTGCCAAATGTGGTTATACTGTACAGAGAGCAGATTTACCCAAATTCAGCTCTAAGCCATTGGGGAGAAAAAGCTTTAAACACCTCAGACAAGTTTAGCTGCCATTCAACTACATGACCTTGGCACATATCTTAGCATGAGCCAAAGATGAATCCTTGAGCCTGGAGTGTAGGAGATTATTTGCACCCAGACTGAGTCAGGGTGGTTCTACAGAAACCACCAGCCCAAACGGCTTTGATTTGGCATTGACTGACACAAAAAACAAAGAAGCCTATCTGATAGTCTTCACTAAGCTCAGATTTGTGGACCTGAGTATATGTTACAATGCAACAGGATATTTAAAAGATAAATTTTGCTAAAATTAGATTAGAACTGAAAAACAAAAAACAATAAAAGTTAACACCAGTGTGCATGACTAGAATAGACATTACTACAAAGAATACATACAAATGGCCACTAACACATGAAAAGACGCTCAATATCACTAACCATTAGGAAAAATGCAATTCAAACCTACAGAGGAGCCAGACTTGGTGGCTTGTGCCTGTAATCCCAGCACTTTGGGAGGCCAAGGCAGGAGGATCGCTTGAGCCCAGGAGTTCAAGACCAGCCTGGGCAACATATGGAGCACTCATCTCAAAAAAGAAAATCATAGAATTACTGTATGATCCAGCAGTTCCACTTCTGGGGATACATTCAAGAGAACTGAAAGCACAGTCTCAAAGAGATACCTGTACACTCATGTTCACAGCAGCATGATTCATCAGAGCCAAGAGGTTGGAGGCTGCAGTGAGCTAAGATTGTGCCATTGCACTCCAGCCTGGAAGACAGAGTGAGACTGTCTCCAAAAAGAAAAAAAAAAACACTACAACGACAACAAAGCAATTTAGTCACATAATATACCATGGATGTACCTTGAGGACATTATGCTAAGTGAAATAAGACAGTCACCAAAAGACAATACTGTGATTCCATTTGTTTATTTTTGTTTTGTTTTGTTTTGTTTTTGAGAAGACTTTTGCTCTTATCGCCCAGGCTGGAGTGCAATGGCATAATCTCAGCTCACTGCAACCTCCGCCTTGTGGGCTCAAGTGATTCTCCTGCCTCAGCCTCCCAAGTTGCTGGGATTACAGAAATGTGCCACCATGCCCAGCTAATTTTTTTGTATTTTTAGTACAGACAGGGTTTCTCCATGTTAGTCAGGCTGGTCTTGAACTCCCAACCTCAGGTGATCTGCCCGCCTTGGCCTCCCAAAGTGCTTCGATTACAGGTGTGAGCCACCGTGCCCGGCCTGTGATTCCATTTATTTAAAAAAAAATTTTTTTTGGATGGAGTCTTCTTCTGTCACCCAGGCTGGAGTGGAGTGGTGCCATCTCGGCTCACTGCAACCTCCATCTCCCGGGTTCAAGCGATCTTCCCACTTCAGCCTCCTGGGCAGCTGGGACTACAGGTATGTGCCACCATGCCTGGATAATTTTTGTATTTTCAGTGAAGACAGGGTTTCACCATGTTGGCCAGGCTGGTCTCGAACTCCTGACCTCAAAGTGATCTGCCCACCTTGGCCTCCCAAAATGTTGGGATTACAGGCATGAGCCACGGCACCCCGCCTGTGATTGATTCCATTTATATGAGGTCCCTGGAGTAGTCAAATTTACAGCAACAGAAGGCAGAATGATGGTTGCTGGGGGCTGAGGGGAAGAGGAACACGGAGTTTGTTTCAGTATTGCAAGATGAGATGGATGGTCATAAAGTACAACATTATGAATGTACTTAATGACACTGAACTCTACATTTAAAAATGGTTACAATCCCATCCTGGCTAACATGGTGAAACCCCGTCTCTACCAAAAAATAAAAAAAAAAAAAACTAGCCGGGCGAGGTGGCAGGCACCTGTAGTCCCAGCTACTCGGGAGGCTAAGGCAGGAGAATGGCGTAAACCCAGGAGGCGGAGCTTGCAGTGAGCTGAGATCTGGCCACTGCACTCCAGCCTGGGCAACACAGCAAGACTCTGTCTCAAAAAAAAAAAAAAAAATGGTTACAATGGTAAATGTTTTTATGCATATTTTACATAACAAACAGTGGTGTAGCATTTCAGCAGAAACGCTGTAAGAAACTTGAAAGCTCCTGACAGAAATGCCTTTGAGGATGCACAGTACTGGAGTTAGAACTACCAAGTTTTTCACAAGGAATTACTACTATGTTAGCAAGGACGTGTAAACTAAAAAGAAAATTCTTGGCCGGGCATGGTGGCTCATCCTTGTAATCCCATCATTTTGGGAGGCCAAGGCAGGTGGATCACTTTCAGCTCAGGAGTTCAAGACCAGCCTGGGCAACACGGTAAAACTCTGCCTCTAAAAAAAAATACAAAAATTAGCCAGGTGTTGGTGGCTCACACCTGTAGTCCCAGCTACATGGGAGGCTGAGGCTGAAGAATTGCTTGAGCCCGGGAAGCAGAGGTTTCAGTGAGCCAAGATTACACCACTGCACTGTAGCTGGGTATCAAGGTGAGACCTTGTCTCAAAAAAAAAAAAAAAGAAAACAATCTAAGTCCCCATCCATTCTAAGGACCCCTTCTCTTGGCCAAAGGCATTCCAAAGGTAACCTGAAAAACTAGTTCAGGTCATGATGGGAAGTGGGGGTCAAATATGTCCCATTTTATCTTCCTGCCTTTGGAAGTCAGACACAACTGACCATCTTAAGACTTTTTTGTAGCAATAAGACACCAACTTCCAGCCTAATGCTAATACGGTATGGAAAGAAATCAAAGTATTTTATCCTAAAATATATTTCTTTGACATATTTTGAAATGGCCCAGGAAAGCTATCTCTTGTGGGGGCAAGCTACATTCTACAGAGATTCCCTTTCCAGGTTTTTTCCTTGATTCAGGAGAGAATTAACTAAGAGTCTGGCACCTTTTCAAGTCTAATAAGAAACATTTACAATCTATTTTCAATGAAGCCTGCTACCTGGAGGCTTCATCTCCTTGATAAAACCTTGGTCTCCACAACCCATCTTAAGCAAAATATTCCTTTCTATTGATTCTAAGTCTTTAGATAATAACTGTTTCAATCAGAAAATCTTTTTTTTTTTTTTTTTCTGAGTCTCATTCTGTTGCCCAGGCTGGAGTGCAGTGGCATGATCTTGGCTCACTGCAACCTCCACCTCCTGGGTTCAAGTGATTCTCCTGCCTTAGCCTCCCAAGTAGCTGGGATTACAAGCATCCACCACCATGCCCAGCTAATTTTGTTTTGTTTTGAGATGCAATTTCACTCTTATCACCCAGGCTGGAGTGCAATGGCACAATCTCAGCTCACTGCAACCTCTGCCTCCCGGGTTCAAGCAATTCTCCTACCTCAGCCCCCTGAGTAGCTGGAGTTACAGGTGCCTGCCACCATGCCCAGTTAATTTTTGTATTTTTAGTAGAGATGGGGTTTCACCATGTTAGCCAGGCTGGTCTCGAACACTAACCTCAGGTGATCCATCTGCCTGGGCTCCCAAAGTGCTAGAATTACAGGCATGAGTCACCGCGCCTGGCCTAATTTTTGTGTTTTTTGTAGAGACAGGGTTTTGCCATGTTGGCCAGGCTGGTCCCAAACTCCTCAGCTCAATGCAATCTGACCACCTTGGCCTCCCAAAGTGCTGAAATTACAGATGTGAGCCACAGCAACCGGCCAAAAAAATCTTTAAATTTGCCTATAACCTGGGAGCCCCAGCTTTCAGCTGTCCTACTTTTCCAGACCACACCAATGTACATCTCACATGTATTGATTGATGTCTCATGTCTCCCCAAAATGTATAAAACCAAGCTGTAGCCCGACCACCTTGGGCACATGTTCTCAGGAGTTCCTGAGGCTGTGTCACAGGCCACGGGTCATTCATATTTGGTTCAGAATAAATCTCTTGAAATATTTTATAGAGTATTTTCATCAACAGGTGGTTGCTAAAATGCAGGTGGCAGAGCCAGCTGTGTTCTACCTATGACAATTCTGTGTGGTGCTCACCACCCTGCTCATGGAGGGGGGCTTTAATCACTAAACTCCTGGAGTCATTCACTCTCTGTGACTAATGCTTTTCATTCTGCAACTTCCCACATATAAATGTGGCCCGGCTGGCTCAGTTTCTACTTGGATAGTCTCCAGATGTTATTTTCCTTCTGTTTCTGTAAGCCTGTTTGCAATACATCTTATGACACGAATAGATTAATTTCAACGGCCATCACAATGAATTGTTTTCTCCCTCAACAGGTAAGCATTTTTTACACATCTGAGCCAAGATGCACAAGGTCAATTGTGCCGCAGGGCATTTGAGAAGCGGCTTGGTTCAGTTGCGAACTGACTGCTGAGATGCAAACCCCAGTGTCTGGTGTGAGGGACAGGGCAAGGACTTTCAGATTTTACTATAAACGCTTGAGTATTGCTCAAATCTTTTATGCTAAGAATGTATTTCCACTCTTCTGTAATGAAAAATAAAATTTAAAATTAGCCAGGGGTGGCAGGTACCTGTAATCCCAGCTACTCAGGAGGCTGAGACAGGAGCTTTGAATCCGGGAGGTGGAGGTTGCAGTGAGCCGAGATCATGCCACTGCACTCTAGCATGGGTGACACAGCAAGACTTTGTGTCCAAAAAAAAAAAAGAAAAAAATTTAAGGCCGGGCATGTTGGCTCACACCTGTAATCCCCGCACTTTGGCAGGGCAAAGTGGGAGGGTCACTTGAGGCCAGGTGTTCAAGATCATCCTGGCACTATAGCAAGATCCCGTCTCTACAAAAGAAAAAAAATAGGCTGGGCACAGTGGCTCATGCCAGTAATCCCAACACTTTGGGAGGCCGAGGCAGGTAGATCACTTAGGTTAGGAGTTCGAGACCAGCCTGGCCAATGTGGTGAAATCCCATCTCTACTAAAAATACAAAAATCCGCAAGGCATGGTACATGCCTGTAATCCCAGCTACTCACGAGGCTGAGGCAGGAGAACTACATGAACCTGGGAGAAGGAAGTTGCAGTGAGCTGAGGAAGGGCCACGCACTCCAGCCTGGCCAACAGAGTGGGACTCCGTCTCAAAAAATAAATAAAAGAACAGTTAAGAAAAAAAAAGAAGCGAATGTTATAAACAAACACGGAGTTTCCTGTACTGCTGGTAGAATAGCCTGAATTTCAGTGCTTGGCTTCCTGGATTCAGGTACCAGTTCTGCCTCTCACCGGCTGACCTTTTGGGGTGGGGGTCATTGATCCTTGGGAAGCCTGAGATACCTCATCAGCAAAATGGGCTGAGCACAGATTAAGAGAACATATTTTAAGAATTTAGCATAATAGGCCAGGCGTGGTGGCTCAAGCCTGTAATCCCAGCACTTTGGGAGGCCGAGACGGGTGGATCACGAGGTCAGGAGATTGAGACCATCCTGGCCTACACGGTGAAACCTCGTCTCTATTAAAAAAAAAAAAAAAAAGAGAATTAGCATAATAGGCCAGGCATAGTGGCTCACAGCTGTAATCCCAGCACTTTGGGAGGCCAAGGCGGGCAGATCACGAGATCAGGAGATCGAGACCATTCTGGCTAACACGGTGAAACTTTGTCTCTACTAAAAATACAAAAAATTAGCTGGGTGTGGTGGTGGGCACCTGTAGTCCCAGCTACTCGGGAGACTAAGGCAGGAGAATGGCATGAACCCGGGAGGCAGAGCTTGCAGTGAGCCAAGATCGCGCCACTGCACTCCAGCCTGGGTGACAGAGCGAGACTCTGTCTCAAAAAAACAAAACAAAACAAAATTAGCTGGCCATGGTGGTGTGCACCTGTAATCCCAGCTACTTGTGAGGCTGAGGCAAGAGAATCGCTTGAACCCAGGAGGCAGAGGTTGCAGTGAGCCATGTTGCGCCACTGTACTCTAGCCTGGGCAACAAAGTGAGACTCTGTCTCAAAAAAATAAAAGGCCGGGCATGGTGGCTCACACCTGTAATCCCAGCACTTTGGGAGGCCGACGCAGGTGGATCATGAGGTCAGGAGACAGAAACCATCCTGGCTAACATGGTGAAACCCCATCTCTACTAAAAAATACAAAAAAATTAGCCGGTCATGGTGGCGGGCACCTGTAGTCCCAGCTACTCAGGAGGCTGAGGCAGGAGAATGGTGTGAACCCAGGAGGCGGAGCTTGCAGTGAGCTGAGATCGCGCCACTGCACTCCAGCCTGGGCGACAGAGTGAGACTCTGTCTCAAAAAAAAAAAAAAAAAAAAAAAAAAAAAAGAAAAAAAAGAATTTAACATAATGTTGAGCACTTAAGAAGTACTTAAGCAGTAACTGCTAGATAATATAGATGATATTGTTATTGAGATCCTTTCTATATAAAGTTCATTTACAAATGGGTAGGAAACACATGAATCACCCAATGCAAAGATTTTGAAAAGAAATTCATTTTAAAAGCCGGAAGACAAACTCATTTTAAAAGAAATTCATCCAGGCTGGGCATCATGGCTCATGCCTGTAATCCTGGCACTTTGGGAGGCCAAGGCAGGCAGATAACCTGAGGTCAGGAGTTCAAGACCAGGCTGGCCAACATGGTGAAACCTCATCTCTACTAAAAATAAAAAAAAAATTAGCCAGGTGTGGTGGTGTGTGCCTATAATCCCAGCTACTTGGGAGGCTGAGGTAGGAGAATCACTTGAACCTGGGAGGTGGAAGTTGCAGTGAGCTGAGATTGCACCACTGCACACCAGCCTGGGCGACAGAGTGAGACTCTATCTCAAAATAATAATAATAATAATAAATTCATCTTGGCCGGGCGCCGTGGCTCAAGCCTGTAATCCCAGCACTTTGGGAGGCCTTAAATCGCCGCACTTTGGGGACGGCCGAGACGGGTGGATCACGATCGGTCAGGACGATCAAGACCATTTGCATGGCTAACATGGTGAAACCCCGTCTCTTTACTTAAAAATACGAAAAAAACTACCGCGGCGACCTGAGTGGACGGCCCTGTAGTCCCAGCTTACTAGGGAGGCTGAGGCAGCGAGAATTGGCATGAACTGGAGGCCCAGAGCTTGCAGTGAGCTGAGATCCGGCCACTGCCACTCCAGCCTGGGCAACAGAGCGAGGGACTCCGTCTCAAAAAAAAAAAAAAAAAAAAAATTCATCTTTATTAGGCAAGAAAGATAAAAAGCAAACTAACAACAATGAGGCAATTTTCACAACACCTCCTCAAGGCAGGAGAGGGCAAGACCCTGAGGTAGGGAGAAGTAAGTGTCGTGCCTTAGGCGAGCTGGGTTTACACACAGAGCCATCTCTTCCAGCTTCCTCTCCTATCATTGCACTTCCTGCTCCCAGGTCAATGACTTTTCTTCTCTTTGGATCTCAGTGTCCCCATCTGTATACTAGGGAAATCCCAGCCTTGCAGGTATTGTTTGGACAATGACTGAGAAGGCAGGAAAAAAGTACCTGCACAGAACCAGGTCCACGGTCGGTTCTCAAACACCAGAGCCTTCTGCTGTATTACAAAGTTCAATGGGTGACCTTAAGGAAAGCGTTGAAGTTTTTTTACCTTCCTTGTTTGGGTCTCTGGAGAGGTTAAGTGCCAGCTCCTGGCCTGTTTCCCTACCACTAAGACAGGAATGACACCACCTACCTCACTGGTGAGCTTCAGTGCTAATAGATTGGCTAGAAAGTGCTGGTAAACAGTTGGTGTTCAGTAAGTGACAGCCTTACTGTGAGCCCACTCTCTCGTCCTGTGAGTCCTGTCCATCTGTCTCTGGGAAGCCAGGGGGCCTCTCTATGGTGTCCCTGACTCTGGGCTTCCAGCAGCAGGGACAATCAAGCCATCCACCTGATTTCAGCATACATGCCACCCGAGGAGCTTGGTGTCCCCTGCACTGGAAGGCATGCCGCCCTCAGATGTGGACTCGGAGACCTGGCTGCAAACTCGAGCTTGCCCATGCATGCTGGAAAGGGCATGACCTTCACAGCCTGCATTCTGCCATCCAGGAAACAGGGAAGAGGTGCCCCCAGACAGAGGTGACACAGGACCTGCTGTGTGGGATGCCCATTCCTACCTGCAGGATGTCATGTGTGGGCTCCTGGGGTCCATCTGCAGAGACTTTAGGCGCCATCTTTACAATGTTGCTCAGATCAACCCCTGTTGGGGGTGGGGGAAGCAAGCACACAGGGGTCACAAGGCAAGTGACAGCTGTCATTCCCATGGGCCTGCTGGAATCACACCTCAGGACCCTTCTGCTGGGACCACCCCACTCCAGAAGCCTCCCACCTCCCTCTTCCCGCCCATGTCACACCAACACGGGGGTGTAGAGGGTATTGGGTATTTCTGCCACTGGGCCATGGGCCAGTCAAAGGGAGCAGAGTGGTAGTGAGGCCGTTGTCACACAAGGCTGTCATTACAGGCCACGTCTGTGCGGTGAGGTGCCACATGCTGCCTGGTGGGCTTGACAGGGGGAGGGAGGGACCCCACGGCCTTCTCCCTTGGGGCTCCCATCCGTCCTGGCTCTGGCTGCATTATTGCCCCTGCTGGCACCCCCACAGGGAGCCCCTACAGTGCTGGACACTTTTGCTTGTCCCACTGGCCCCTGTCTAGGGGTCTATACCCCACTCTGTGCCTGCAAGGCTGACCTCTGACCTCTGAGGCTGGACCCTGGGTTTGTTCAATGGGGAAGTGAACTTGAGATGCAGGCAGGAGGAGGGGAGTGTGGGGTGTTCATTCCCAGCCCCCTGCCTCTGCCCCAGGGTCCAGCGCCTGCCAGGTGGCCCCTGCCCAGGACTCCTGCTCCCTGCAGTCAGTGTCTCTGTGGGGGATAGTTGTGCTGGGGGTGGTCTCCTAACCCCGCCCACGCCATTGCAAACAGCCCCTCATAACCACACTCCTCCGCACCTGGTCTGAACATGCCACCTGTTTCCACAGGCTGCTGCTGCTTCTGCCTCTGTAAGCTTGAGGTGGGGTAGAGTAGGGCAGGAAGGCAGGGGCCCCGTTTCCCAGGCCAGGGTCAGGGAAAACCTCTTCAAGGAAGTGATCAAATGAGACTCATAAGAAGGATCTAGCCCATAAATATCTGGGCGAGGTGGAAACAGGGACAGAAAGGGTGTGTGAGAGGTGGGAGCAGGATAACCAGCCTGCCTGAGGCAGAGGCTGGAGGGGACAGGGCCCAGTGGGCACCTGGTTTCTGTGCCAGGCATGTGGCACCCCCAGCGGGGCGGGGCAGCAGGGCCCTCCCATCACTCTTGCATCTGAGAGCCTCGGATGGCAGGTGACGGTCACACCGCCCTACCTTGCGATTCAAACTGCTCCACGGCCTCTTTCACCGCCTCCTCTGGCCCCATCGCAAACTCCTCGATGTTCTCGCGCACGGCTGCATCAAAGGTCTCCTGGGCAATGCGCTTGGAGACCATCTTCGCCTGTGTTGATGTTGGCGTGCAGCCGATAGATGCTCCTGAGCTGAGAAGTTAGGGCAAAGAGAGAGCTACCTCAAGGGTAAGCAGGCAATGGCAGGGCCTGACCACCATGAAAATGCCACTTAGGAAGAATCTACCAGGGACCAGAGCCCTACAACCACCCTGGAGAAATTCTTCCCACCTAGATCACAGGAAAGGGTGATATCCCTACTTCCCTAGGGCTTCTACAAATACAGAAGAGGCCAGGCATAGTGACTTAGCCTGCAATCCCAGCACTCTGAGAGGCCGAGGCAGGAAGATCGCTTGAGCCTGAGAGGTCAAGGCTGCAGTGAGTCATGATCACGCTACTGCACTCCAGCCTTGGCCACAGAGTGAGACCCTGACGTGGGGGAAAAAAAACAAAAAAAGAAAATGCAGAAGAGAACATAGAGTTTACTATATTTTATCAAAGAAAGGTGGTTCTTTAATGATACTAGTAATGTTATTCTGAAACTATTATGGACGTAGCAAATAATAATGTTCATATTATTAGGAATCAGCATAAAAGAAAAAAGATTCTGGCTGGGCGCAGTGGGTCAATGCCTATAATCCCAACACTTTGGCAGGCTGAGACAGAAGGACTGCTTGAGCCCAGGAGTTCAAGACCGGCCTGGACAACATGGCGAAATTCTGTCTCTACCAAAATTAAAATTAGTTGAGTGCGGTGGCACATGCCTATAGTCCCAGCTACTTAGGAGGCTGAGGTAGGAGGATCGCTTGAGACTGGGAGGCCAAGATTGCTCCACTGCACTCTAACCTAGGCAACAGAGCAAGCCCCTGACTCAAAAAGGAAAAAAAAAAAAAGATTCTAACATCACAAAATCAAGTGAAAACTCGGAACTCCCTATAATTAACAATACTGTATTGTATACTTGAAATTTGCTAAGAGGGTAGATCTTAAGTGTTCTCACCACAAAAAAGAAAACGGTAACTGTTGATTGAGGTGAGTATTTCACAATCTGCATGCATATAAAATCGTCAAGTTGTGTGATGTAAACATATGCAATATATTTGTATCATTTATGTACTATATATAGCATAAGATATACACTATATTAAATACATACTCGCTGGGTGCAAAGGCGCATGCCTGTAATCCCAGCACTTTGGGAGGCTGAGGCAGGTGGATCACCTGAGATCAGGAGTTTAAGACCAGCCTGGCCAGCATGGTGAAATCCCATCTCTACTAAAAATATAAAAATTAACTGGGCATGGTGGCGGGCACCTGTGATCACAGCCACTCAGGAGGCTGAGGCAGGAGAATCGTTTGAACCCAGGAGGCAGAGGTTGCAGTGAGCCGAGATTGCACCACTGTACTCCAGCCTGGGCAACAGAGCAAGACTCCGTCTCAAAAAAAAAAGTACATATTGGCCGGGCGCGGTGGCTCAAGCCTGTAATCCCAGCACTTTGGGAGGCCGAGGCGGGCGGATCACCAAGGTCAGGAGATCGAGACCATCCTGGCTAACATGGTGAAACCCCGTCTGTACTAAAAAAATACAAAAAACTAGCCGGGCGAGGTGACGGGTGCCTGTAGTCCCAGCTACTCGGGAGGCTGAGGCAGGAGAATGGCGTGAACCCGGGAGGCAGAGCTTGCAGTGAGCTGAGATCTGGCCAGTGCACTCCAGCTTGGGTGACAGAGCGAGACTCCGTCTCAAAAAAA
>NW_016814942.1:817992-822925 GCF_001698545.2 Rhinopithecus bieti
AAAAAAAAAAAAAAAAAAAAAAAAAAAAAAAAAAAAAAAAAAATCAAAATCTGTGCTTTTGATTTTTTTTAGGTAATACTATTTTTTAGATAATACTAAAACAAATACAGCTGAGGCTTCTGAAAACTGGCCAACCAAGAATCCAGCTCTTGGTGGGGAGTGGTGGCATGCTCTTGTACTCTAGCTACTACTCAGGAGGCTGGCTGACATGGGAGGATCACTTGATCCAGGAGTTCAAGACCAGCCTGGCCAATGTAGCGAGACACTGTCTCTACAATAATTGATAACAATTTTTTTTAAAAAAGAATCTAACACTTGACTGGGTGTGGTGGCTCACGCCTATAATCCCAGCACTTTGGGAGGCCAAGGCAGGCGGATCATGAGGTCAGAAGATCGAGACCATCCTGGCTAACACGGTGAAACCCCATCTCTACTAAAAATACAAAAAGAAAACAAAATTAGCCGGGTGTGGTGGTGGGCGACCGTAGTCCCAACTACTTGGAAGGCTGAGGCAGGAGAATGGCGTGAACCCGGGAGGCAGAGCTTGCAGTGAGCCAAGATCGCGCCATTGCACTCCAGCCTGGGTGACAGAGTGAGACTCCGTCTCAAAAAAAAAAAAAGAATCTAGCACTTAATCTGCCTCCCTTGTACAAATGGGTCCCAGGTTACAAAAAGAGGACGAGGAAAAGTTCCACTTCCAATTCCAGCTGATCAGCCGAGACAGGAGAGAAACAGATAATGATCCCACAGGATCCAAAACCATCAGGTGTAAAATTAACAAGGGAGCTTAACAAGAGTGGACAGGAACTGAATCTACTGCTTGATCTCACGTCATCAAGAGAAACCAGCAACACCTACCTCCTGAACAAGAACAAAATGCACCTGTGAAGTCATCGTGCCAAAATCTCAAACCTGAATCTGATCATGCTTTCAGGGCACTTTCTGCTATGATGAAACGTTCTCTATATGCACTGCCTAGTACAGATGCCATTGGCCTCTGTGGCTATCACACAGCTGAAGTGTGGCAGTGTAGCTGAGGAACTGAGTGTGTAATTTTATTTCATTTTAATTTATGTTAATGTAAATAGCCATATGTGACGAGTGACTACGGTATTGCACAGCACAGCTCTGACACCTTAACCAACACCATGGGGATATGATCTGCAAAATACCTACTTTTTGGGATTTTGGGAAGAGAACATCAGCTAGAGGACAAACACCCAGAGTTTTCAACAAATAAATCACAAGAACAAAGAAAAGGAGAGGGAGTCTACCAACAGATGAATGGATAAACAAAACGGTCTGTGTGCACGATGGAATATTACTCAGCCAGAAAAAGGAATGAGGTGCTGAAGCATGTTACAATGGGGATGGACCTCAAAAACATGATGTCTCGTCCAGACACAAAAGGCCTCATATTGCACGATTCCAATGATATGAAATGTCCAGAATAGACAAATAGACACAGAAAGCAGATTGGGTGTTGCCAGGGACTGGAGGAGAGGGAATGGGGAATAACTTCTAATGGGTATAGGGTTTCCTTTTGGGTGATGAAAACGTTCTTGAATTAGATAGTGATGATGGTTGTACCATTCTGTGAAAACGTAAAATCACTATATCAGGCCAGGTATGGTGGCTCACACCTGTGATCCCAGTGCTTTAGGAGGCCAAGGTGGGAGGACTGTTTGAAGCCTGGAGTTTGAGACTAGCAAGGACAACACAGGGGGTCCTGTGTCTACAAAAAAATAAAATTAAAAATTCAATCGGATGTGGTGGCATTTGTCTATGGTTGAAGTTACTTGGGAGGCTGAAGCACGAGGATCATTTGAGCCCAGGAGTTCAAGGCTGCAGTGACCTATGATTGGGCCACTGCACTCTAGTCTGGGTGACAGAGGGAGACCCTGTCTCCAGAAGAAAAAAAAATTACTAAATCAAATGAGTGGCTATTATGGTATGTAAATTATAGCTCAAAGTGCTAGTCTGTTTAAAAACAAAAAGAACTGAGCAACGACTTGTGCCTGTAATCTCAGCAACTTGGGAGGCTAAGGTGGGGGGATCACTTGAGCACAGGAGTTTGAGACCAGCCTGGGGCAACATAGTGAGACCACATCTCTTAAAAAATGTGTGTGTGTGTGTGTGTGTGTGTGTGTATACACACAAACCCACCTTATAAAATAAAAATAAGCAAGTAAGGCTGGGAGTGGTGGCTCACGCCTATAATCCCAGCACTTTGGGAGGGCAAGGCAGGCAGATCACCTGAGGTCAGGAGTTCAAGACCAGCCTGGCCAACCCCCGTCTCTACTAAATACACAAAAATTAGTGGGGCGCCTGTAATCCCAGCTACTCGGGAGGCTGAGGCAGGAGAATGGCTTGAACCCAGGAGGCGGAGGTTGCAGTGAGCCGAGATTGCACCATTGCACTCCAGCCTGGGCGACAGAGCGAGACTCTGTCTCAAAAACAAAACAAAAAACAAGCAAAAAACAGCAGATTCATGAGTCGGACTGAGGCATAAATGACTATTCCTCTACCTGCCCTGTCCCCCATGTAAATCGTGTATTTAGTGAAAGGCTGACCAAAGACTCAAAAGAACACGATCTACCTGTGACCATCTTACATGTACTCATTTATGTCTCACGTCTCCCTGAAATGTATAAAAGCAAGCTGTGCCCCAACCACCTTGGGCACATGTTGTCAGGACCTCCTGAGGCTGTCATGGACATGTCCTTAACCTTAGCAAAACAAACTTTCTAAATTGATTGACACCTGTCTCATATACTTCGGATTCTCAGTCCTCTGCAGAGCTTCTGTCAGCCCTTCCAAGTGGCTGCCTTTCCTGGCTACTCAGAGCCCGTGCTCTCTGGCCTCCTCTCCCCAACCCACAACCCTTCCCTTCCACCCACTCCTGAGGTGAGTTGGGGAGGTCTGGCTCTGTGACCACCCCTGACTTGAGTCCTCCAAGGTCCCCTAGATCTGGCACAGGGCTGGGTTGGGGGAGGAAAGTACAGATTTGAAACACATAAAATGGTGCCTAGGGATGGCCAAGTAAGAATTACCTGGAGAACAGCTTAGGCTGAAAGCAGTACCAGTCCCTGTGATCCATCAGGCATGCTGAGGGTAAAACAGAAGGTGAGTAAGGCCCCTAACTGGCAGCCAGTTTCCTTCTCTCAGCCAGGATTCTGCTCAAGAAAACTGTGCTGGCCAGGTGTGGTGGCTCACGCTTATAATCCCAGCGCTTTGGGAGGCTGTGGCAGGTAGATCACTTGAGGTCAGGAATTTGAGACCAGCCTGGCCAACATAGCGAAATCCTGTCTCTGCTGAAAATACAAAAAATTAGCCAGGCAAGATAGTGCACATCTGTAATCCCAGCTACTCAGTAGGCTGAGGCAGGAGAATCGCTTGAACCTGGGGAGTGGAGGTTGCGGTGAGCAGAGATCTCGCCACTGCACTCCACCCTGGGCAACAGCAAGACTCTGTCTCAAAAGAAAAAATAAGGGGGGCCGGGCGCGGTGGCTCATGCCTGCAATCCCAGCACTTTGGGGGGCCAATGCAGGCAGATCACTTGAGGCCAGGAGTTTGAGACCTGCCTGGGCAACAGGGAGAAACCCCGTCTCTACTAAAAAATACAAAATTTAGCCGGATGCAGTGTTGCGCACCTGTAGTCCCAGCTACTCGGGTGGCTGAGGCAGGGGAATGCCTTGAACCCGAGAGATGGAGGTTGCAGTGAGTCGAGATCATGCCACTGCACTCTAGCCTGGGCGACAGAAAGAGACTCTGTCTCAAAAGAAAATTAGAAAAGTGTGCTATGATATGCTGGGGACCCTAAAAGACTCCATCCACAACTCCCTCTACCAGCCACACCCACTCTGGTTCAAACACCAGCCTCCCCTAAGGGCGGCCTCACCTGCCACTCCCAGAGCCTCGACTCCACCTCACTCACCTGCTCAAAGCCCAGTAGTGGCTTCCCAACCCTCTCAGAACAAAACCCAGCCTCCTTATGGGCACTTTCTCTACCTAAGCCTTCCCAGCTGCTCTTCCCCGCCTTTCTCATCCTTCCCAGTACTCAAGAGACACCCTTCAAAACCACTTCCAGGTAAACAGCAGCCCTGGTCTCCCGTCCCATCACTCTTTTATTATTTGCACACCATCACCCGTATCTAGAGCGACATCGTTCACTCAATTATTTGTACCCTGTAGCCTCCTTGTCCCCACTGCCTAGGACGGGGCCCGACACGCAGCAGGCACTCAGTGCACAAGTAATGAATGAATAAACAAAATGAATGAAAAGAAAGCCAAGGCCAGAGAAGCCGGGGATTTTATCCCCAGGCGGCTTCTGTAAAATTCTTTCAATTTTTTCCCCCAAAACCACGTACCCGACGGTCGCGCCAGCCCGACCCTACGGCGCCCCCACTCCCCAATTCGCGCGCGACAGGCTTCGGCAGCCGCCGCGTCTCACCCGGTCTTCGCGGCCACGTGGGGAAAGGTGGGGCGCACGGCTGTCACCCAGGGCGCTGCCTCTAGCCCCTTCCGGCCGCCGTACGCGCGCAGGCGCCGTGGCGCCCCCAGACTCGGCCTCCCAGAGTCCTGCGGACGGCTCACGATAACCAAGGACGACCGCAAACCAAGGTAAAGACAACAAGGCCACCTCGTGCGCGAGGGAGGCGTCTTTGCCGCCTTTTACGGGACGCTCACGGTGGTCGCCGCCCCCAGCAGGGAAATGTTTTGCTTCCGGATCGTCCGCCCAAAAGAAGCAGCCACCGCGCTTGCGCAAGAGAGCCGGGCAGCGGCGGCCCGCGCCTGCGCACCAGGACTCGGCGGCGGCTTGCGCCTGCGCGGCGTGGCGCTGCGGAGACCGTTGGTTCATTTGCATGTCCCCGCCTCGCGCGGCGGCGGCGGCGGGTGAGGAGCCTGAGGCGGCGGCGGGGGGGGGTCCGCG
>NW_016814942.1:823121-835377 GCF_001698545.2 Rhinopithecus bieti
CGTCGCAGGCTCGGCCCTCTGACTGCGGCGGCGGCCGCGTCCCCACCAGGTTGGCCTGGGTGGCCGGCTGCGGCCTCCCGGGCCCAGCGCCCCTATTTCCTCGCCCTCAGAGACCGGAGACGGCAGGCCGCTTCCACAAAGGTTCATTGGTTCAGTCGTTCATTCATTCCTCCCGAACTCGGAGCGGCCCACGCTGGGGAGGAGATAACGACGCCCAGCGCTGCATCGGGCCCTTCCCCTCTTTAGAACCGGTTCAGCCCACACACCAGCCCGTTTACTAGCTACCCTTTCCGTAGGTGGGGAAACGGAGGCACAGAAAGCTTAGGATCGTGTGATTTGAACCTGGGTCACCTGACCCTGGAACCCTGCCCTTTGCCAGCAGAGAACAAGGGGGCGCCCAGGGAAAAGGGCTGAAGGATGGGACGAGGGGGAGATCGTGATGGGAAATCGACCCTACGGGTTGCGTCTTGAAGTTGGAGATTTTGCGAGGCGGGATATCTTGATGGTTAAGGATGCAGCCCCTGGACCCCAAAATGTTGCTTCTTAATCTTTTTACCCATTCTTCGGGGCTTTGGATGCATGAATACGCTCTTTGCCAGGTTCAAATCTGGGCTGTCGGATCTTGAATGGGTCGTTGAGTCTGTCTCCGTTTGCCTCCTCACCCTAATGTCATTCGTAACAGGACCCGCCTCTTCAGTGGGTGGTTGGGAGATCGCGCAAGGACCCAGCACAGAATGGACTCTGTCACTAGTTCATTGTCACTGGTTGGGGGTCCCGCCACTCACCGTCAAGAGGCTTCTTTTAGAAAGGAAGGAAGTTCTCAGAGCCTCTGTGCACTACTGAGTCTGTGAAATGGGAAAAGAGCGATCCTGGGCCAGGTGCAGTGGCTCACGCCTGGAATCCCAGCACTTTGGGAGGCCGAAGTGGGCGAATCTCTTGAGGTCAGGAATTCAAGACCAGCCTGGCTAACATGGTGAAACCCCATCTCTGCCTAAAATGTAAAAATTAGACAGATGGGGTGACGGTCTCCTGTAATCCCAGCTACTCAGGAGGCTGAGGCAGGAGAATTGCTTGAGCCCGGGAGGCGGATGTTGCAGTGAGCGGAGATCATGCTGCTACACTCCAGCCTGGGCAACAGAGAGAGTCTCAAAAAAAGAAAGAAAGAAAAAAAGATTGATCTCTTCTTTCCTAACCACGATTTGCCAGGGTTGTGGTCCCACCCTTCCTACTGTGTTATGCTCAGTTACGTGTGTTGGTTGACACCTTCCTCCAGCAGATAGAACTGCTTTCACAGAGCTGCTTTTAATGGATTCCAAGGAGATGGGCTCAGAGATTTGTCTTTGCTCCTTTTCAGCCAGCACACACCTGTGAACTTCGTGAAGGCAGAGGCCCCCTTAAAAGAGTCCATCCAAGGTGGGCAGATTGCTTGAGGTCAGGAGTTCGAGACCAACCAGGCCAACCTGGCAAAGCCCTATCTCTACTAAAAAAATTAAACATAAATAAAAAATAAAAAGGGTCCAGCCTGCCTCTGAAGTTCCATGTGAGGATTATGGATTACTGCCTTCTTACTTTGAGGATTAGGTGAAATAGAACAGGTTCTGTGAGCACAGTTTTGTGTGTGTGTGTGTGTGTGTGTGTGTGTGTGTGTTTCCTTGAGACAGAGTCTCGCTCTGTCCCCCAGTCTGGAGTGCAGTGGCATGATCTCAGCTCACTGCAACCTCTGTCTCCCGGATTCAAGCAATTCCCATGCCTCAGCCTCCTGAGTATTTGGGATTACAGGCACGTGCCACCATGCCTGGTGAATTTTTTTTTTTTTTTTTTTTTTGAGATGGAGTCTCACTCTGTTGCCCAGGCTGGAGTGCAGTGGCATGATCTCGGCCCACTGCAACCTCCACCTCCCAGGTTCAAGCAATTTGCTTGCCTCAGCTTCCCAAGTAGCTGGGATTAAAGGTGCATACCACCACGCCCGGCTAATTTTTGTGTTTTTAGTAGACACAGGGTTTTGCCATGTTGGCCAGGCTAGTCTCAAACTCCTGACCTTAAATGATCCGCCCACCTCAGATTCCCAAAGTGCTGGGATTACAGGTGTGAGCCACCATATGCAGCCTGAATTTTTTGTATTTTAGTAGAGACGGGGGTTTCACCATGTTGCCTAGGCTGGTCTCGAACTCCTGAGCTCAGGTGATCCGCCCACCTCAACCTCCCAAAGTGCCAGGATTACAGGCATGAGCCACCGTGCCCAGCCCCAAGTTGTGACTCTTAGTGTAGTTTTTTCTGTCTCACCATAGGGCAAAATAACATGGCAGCCAGACGTATTACACAGGAGACTTTTGATGCTGTATTACAAGAAAAAGCCAAGCGATATCACATGGATGCCAGCGGTGAGGCTGTAAGCGAAACTCTTCAGTTTAAAGCTCAAGGTAAAATAAAGTGTTGTTGTTGTTGTTTTGGTGGGGGTGTATCTTAGGGACAAGGCAGGAAGATTGCAGTACCTTTGGGCAAATAATACCAGTCCTCTGATCCTTACGTTCCTTATTTAGGAGATAATGGTTTTTTATTTTGGTTTGGTTTAGTTTTTGAGACAGGGTCTTACTCTGTCCCCCAGGCTGAAGTACAGTGGCACAATTTTAGCTCACTGCAACTGTGAACTCCTAGGCTCAAGCCATCGTCCCATCTCTGCCTCCCAGAGTGCTGAGATTATAGGCATGAGCCACTGCACTTGGTCAGGGGATAATGTTTTGATCTGTCAGTCATTATTACGCAGATATCTGGAGCCGACCCACCTCAAGACAGTTTTGTTTGTTTGTTTGTTTGTTTTGAGACGGAGTTTCACTCTTGTCTCCCAGGCTGGAGGGCATTGGAGGGATCTCGGCTCACTGCAACCTCTGCCTCCTGGGTTCAAGCGGTTTTCCTGCCTCAGCCTCCTGAGTAGCTGGGATTACAGGCATGCACCACCACGCCCGGCTAATTTTTGTATTTGTAATAGAGATGGGGTTTTACCATGTTGGCCAGGCTGGTCTCGAACTCCTGACCTCAGGTGATCCACTTGCCTCGTCCTCCCAAAATGCTGGGATTACAGGCATGAGCCACCGAGCCCAGCCCAGTTTTGTTTTTTGGTGTTTTTTTTTTTTTTCTTTTAATAGATATGGGGTCTTGCTATGTTGTTCAGGCTGGTCTGCAACTCCTGGGCTCAAGCTATCCTCCCACCTCTGCCTCCAGTGTGTTGCGATTGCAGGCGTGAGCCATTGCTCCCAGCCCCAAGACAGGTTCTTGGATCCATTTCCTGGCTCCATCCCCATCACCACTTATTTTTTTTTCTTTTTTTGAGACAGAGTCTTGTACTGTCACCCAGGCTGGAGTGCAGTGACGTGATCTTGGCTCACTGCAGCCTCTGCCTCCTGGTTTCAAGCGGTTCTCCTACCTCAGCCTCCCGAGTAGCTGAGATTACAGGCGCCTGCCACCATGCCCAGCTAATTTTTTTGTATTTTTTTTTTTAGTAGAGACGGGGTTTCACTATGTTGGTCAGGCTGGTCTTGAACTCCTGACCTTGTGATCCACCCACCTCGGCCTCCCATAGTGCTGGGATTACAGGCGTGAGCCACCGCACCCAGCCAGCTCTACCAGTTCTTAGCTGGATAATCAGAACAATCTCCTTCTGCAGCCTCTCTCTGTTTCTGGCTTCATTCCCCTCATGTCTCCCCTTTATAGAGTTGATCCACAGATCTGTTAGTGCCAGCCTTACTGAGCCACTGCTCTCCTTGGCCTCTTGGGGCTCCCCACTACAGGACACACCCTCAGAGGAGTGCAGGAGCAGCCAGGCCACAATATATATAAGACAGGAGGGCATGGGGTGGCCTGTAGAGCTGCTGACTTTAGGCCCTGTCTGAAAACATTCCCATTGGAAGGTTTTGACACACCATGCCAGCAGAATCAAAAACAGTGCCTGCACAGATCACAGGATGACATGAAGGGTCCTTCACCTCCTGCCTTGGGCCTCACACTGAGGGCTACTGTGTTGCCTGCTACCTACGCTTTGAATTCCTCCTGTCCTAGCACTGCCTGGTAAATTCCCTCAGGTACCAAGACAGATCACAGGTGCCTTCCCCCGGGAAGCCTCAGCATGCCTGGAGGCTGATTTGGTTGCCCTTTCCTGCCCCAGGGAGGTACATCATGTACTCACTCCTCTGCTTGTCTCCTCTGGGTAGCACAGACAGTGCTGCTCCCAGTCACACCAGCCTTGGGGTGGAGGAGGTCTCCTGTGTTGGGTGAGTAAGTGTAAGTGCTTGGGGTAGGAATAACAAACATGCTCTGGACCTGGACAAAGCAGGCTCAGAGATTGTCTTCAGATCTTGAGTTTTCAATAATCACATGGGTACTACACACAAACATTCCTGTTATAAAATATTGGAACAAATAAGAAGTAAAGGTTAAAATAAAAGTTCTCTTAAGTGCTTGCTTATGCCTCTGAGGTATAACCGTATTCATGGTGTTTGTGCATTCTTTAGTTCTTTTAGTGTAATGCATGTATGTAATACTGAATATTTATGTTTTATTTAGAAGGAGATTTAAATCTTTAACTTTACCTAGAGACTCAAGCACCAATACATATCTTAGTTACCTCCAGAAAGATTAGGGGCCTGGGCACAGTGGCTCACACCAGCAGTCTCACCACTTTGGGAGGCTGAGGCAAGAGGATCATTTGAGCCCTGGAGTTACAGACCAGTCTGGGCAAAAAAGTGAGACTCCCTCTCTACAAAAAATAAAAAGTTATCTGGGCATGGTGGCATGCACCTATGACTCTGGCTACTTGGGAGGCTGAGGCAGGAAGTTGGCTTGTGCCCAGGAAATTGAGGCTGCAGTAAGCCGTGTTTGTGCCATTGTACTCCAGCCTGGGCCACAGAGTGAGTCCCTGTCTCAGAAAAAGACGGCTGGGTGCAGTGGCTTACACATGTAATCCCAACACTTTGAGAGGCCAGGGCGGGCAGATCACCTGAGGTCAGGAGTTTGAGACCAGCCTGGCCAACATGGTGAAACCCCGTCTCTACTAAAATACAAAAATGTGGCGGGCCCCTGTAATTGCAGCTACCCAGGAGGCTGAAACAGAAGAACAGCTTGAACCCAGGAGGTGGAGGTTGCAGTGAACCCAGATCGTGCCCCTGCTCTCCAGCCTGGGCAACAGAGTGAGACTCTGTCTCGAAAAAAAAAGAAAAAAAAAGTGTTAGAGCTACTCTCTTTGACCAGCCTGTCTCAAAATGGCATTGCCTCCTCAGGTTCCCACCTGCTTGATTTCTCTTCTTGGTACTTTCTTGTATCTGATATATTCCTGTTTTTTGTCTGACTCTCTCAACTGACAAGTTTCGGAGAGTTCTTATTTTCTTGCTGTAACTTCAGTGCCTAGTACTGTGCTTGCACACAGTAGGTGCCCAGTTTGTACTTGTTGAACAAATGAACTAGGATTTATACACGACTTTGGCTTCCTGTGGCCTCTTAACCCATTACTACCTCCTGGCACCTCTCCTTCCCTATTCATTTGTTTTTTTTTTTTTAAACTAGGTCATTGATTCTGATTGAAAAGCTAGAAAGAAAGGCACTCCATGAAAACTCTCCCTGAGGCCCACTGTTCTCATATGCCCATAGTTCATCGCTTCTGTTCCTCGCTTCTTACAGTTTCTCCATGTGATTAAGCGATAGCAAGTATATCTTCCCCTACGCCCTTTTTTCTTTTTGACAGAGACAGGGTCTTGCTATGTTGCCCAGGCTGATCTCAAACTCCTGGGCTCGAGTGATCCTCCCACCTCAGCCTCCCAAAGTGCAGGGATTATAGGTTTGAGCCACTGTGCCTGACCCATTTCCCCTTTTCTATATGGAGAAGGACAGAAGTAGACACTGTTCAGTTTCCATCATGGCCTCTCTTGATGTATCTTACTAAGCTTCTGCCCTCCCTCCTGCCTGCCTCAGTCTGTGGTTTTTCAGCCCCAGAGAGAGGGTTGATTGGCCTGGCCTACCTTTCCAAGGGATAGGTTCAGCCAGCTTTGGGTCAGCTGTGGTGGGTGTGGTGTTAGCTATGGTTCCTCTAGCCTCACGGTTGCACTGTGGGCTGAGACTTCCTTCTAGGAGGCAGTGAAGGCAGGTAGCCTCAGTAAAACCTATCTGTTCTGAGATAGAAGTAGAAACACAGAAGTGCTCCAGTTGCAGTAAAGATATCCAGGTTATTTGGGGACCAAACACCCTTTCCTCAGACTAAAAGAGGGATTGCCAACCCAGATGGCTAGAGAGTAGGGGATCTGAATGAGCGAGGGCTGTTGGTGCCAACTTAGAGAGTCTGTGTCTTGCCCGTTGGGCTGCTGCTGCCCAGCCTGGGTTGATTGTCATCAGGGCAAACTCAGGGTTGGTGCTTTTAGATCTCCTGTTTTAGTAAGTAGTTGATCCAGATTTTAAGTGACACCACACACATTTTAAATGTTGGCAACAAATACAGATTGGCAAAAAGCACTGAGGTGTATAAAGCACTTTTGCTGCCTGGTGATCCGTGGACTGTTTGTTTGCACTGTTTGCATCCTCTGGTCTAAAGTACCTTTTGGCTTCTTCTTTTTTTTTTTTTTTTTTTTTTTGAATGGTTTATTTCAGATCTCTTAAGGGCAGTCCCAAGATCCAGAGCAGAGATGTATGATGATGTCCACAGCGATAGCAGATACTCCCTCAGTGGATCTGTAGCTCACTCGCGAGACACCGGAAGAGAGGGCCTGAGAAGTGACGTATTTCCAGGGCCTTCCTTCAGATCAAGCAACCCTTCCATCAGTGATGACAGCTACTTTCGCAAAGAATGTGGCCGGGATCTGGAATTTTCTCACTCTGATTCTCGGGACCAGGTCATTGGCCACCGGAAATTGGGACATTTCCGTTCTCAGGACTGGAAATTTGCACTCCGTGGTTCTTGGGAGCAAGACTTTGGCCATCCAGTTTCTCAAGAGTCCTCCTCTTGGTCACAGGAGTATAGTTTTGGTCCCTCTGCAGTTTTGGGAGACTTTGGATCTTCCAGGCTGATTGAGAAAGAGTGTTTGGAGAAGGAGAGTCGGGATTATGACGTGGACCATCCCGGGGAGGCTGACTCTGTGCTCAGAGGCAGCAGTCAAGTTCAGGCCAGAGGCCGAGCTTTAAACATCGTTGACCAGGAAGGTTCCCTCCTAGGAAAAGGGGAGACTCAGGGCCTGCTCACAGCTAAGGGGGGTGTTGGGAAACTTGTCACATTGAGAAATGTGAGCACAAAAAAAATATCCACCATGAATCGTATTACTCCCAAAACTCAGGGCACTAACCAAATCCAGAAAACCACTCCAAGTCCTGATGTGACCCTGGGGACAAACCCAGGGACAGAAGATATCCAGTTCCCCATTCAGAAGATCCCTCTGGGGCTGGATCTGAAGAATCTTCGGCTCCCCAGAAGAAAGATGAGCTTTGACATCATAGATAAGTCTGATGTTTTTTCAAGATTTGGGATAGAAATAATCAAATGGGCAGGATTCCATACCATAAAAGATGATATTAAATTTTCCCAGCTTTTCCAGACTCTCTTTGAACTTGAAACAGAAACCTGTGCTAAAATGCTTGCCTCATTCAAATGTTCCTTAAAACCAGAGCACAGAGATTTTTGCTTTTTTACTATCAAATTTTAAAGCATTCTGCTTTGAAAACACCCAGAGTTGATAATGAGTTTTTAAACATGCTTTTAGACAAAGGTGCTGTGAAGACCAAAAATTGCTTTTTTGAAATCATAAAGCCCTTTGACAAGTACATAATGAGACTTCAAGACCGGCTTCTGAAGAGTGTCACACCTCTGCTTATGGCCTGCAATGCCTACGAGCTGAGTGTCAAGATGAAGACCCTCAGTAACCCCCTGGACTTGGCTCTTGCCCTAGAAACCACCAATTCTCTCTGCCGGAAGTCTTTGGCCCTTTTGGGACAGACATTCTCCTTGGCCTCTTCTTTCCGGCAAGAGAAAATCTTAGAAGCTGTCGGCCTGCAAGATATAGCTCCGTCACCTGCTGCATTTCCAAACTTTGAAGACTCCACTTTGTTTGGGAGAGAGTACATAGACCACCTGAAGGCCTGGCTAGTCAGCAGCGGGTGTCCCCTCCAGGTTAAGAAAGCCGAACCAGAACCTACGCGAGAGGAGGAGAAAATGATTCCTCCTACCAAACCCGAAATTCAGGCCAAGGCTCCAAGTAGTCTGAGTGATGGTAAGGAAAACAGCCAAAGTTTCTATTTGTTGTTTTTCATCTTTGTTTGGTAATGTCTTTTATTTGAGATTTTTTTACACAGAAGCTCTTTAGCCAATTGGAAACAAATCAGGATTTTAATAGAAAATGCACATTGGCCAATATATGTCTGCCATTCATTCTGTGAATGTGTCTTAGGAATCTGCTGTTGACCATAAAAGTCTTTAGACAGCTGGGTGTGGTGGCACATGCCTGTAATTCAAGCACTTTGGGAGGCCGAAGCGGCAGATTGCTTGAGACCAGGAGTTCGAGACCAGCCTTACCAACATAGTGAAACCCCATCTCTACTAAAAATACAAAAACTAGCCGGGTGTGGTGGCATGCACCTGAAATCGCAGCTACTTGGGAGGCTGAGGCAGGAGAATCCACTTAGACCTGGGAGGTGGAGGTTTCAGTGAGCTGAGATTACCCCACTGTACTCCAGCCTGGGCGACAGCAAGACTCTTTCTCAGAAAACAAAATCTTTGGACATTTTAGGTCAAATACCTCTCGGGATTTGGTAGAAAGCTGTGGCCATTGCCAGAAAAAATGCTCATCTATTCATACACAATTTTACCTATATCTTCTGAGGGGTTCATACCTTTCTGCAGCCAAGGTTAAGAACCCTTATTCCTTTTTTGTTTGTTTGTTTTCAATCTTTGAAAGAAAGAAGGCTTGACTTTCTTTCCTTGTTTTTGTTTTTTTGAGACATAGTCATGCCCTGTCACCCAGGCCGGTGTGCAATGGCATGATCATGGCTCACTGCAGCCCCGACCTCCTGGGCTCAAGTGATCCTTCTGCCTCAGCCTCCTGAGTAGCTGGGACTATTGGCTTGTACCACTGTGCCTGGCTAACTTTTTTTGTATTTTTTGTAGAGAATCATGTTGCCCAGACTGGTCTCAAACTCCTGAGCTCAAGTAATCTACCCGCCTCAGCCTCCCAAAGTGCTGGGATTATAGGCGTGAGTCACTGCACCTGGCCTGGAACCCTTGTTCCAACATGTCCCCACAAGGTGTTACTAGAAGGGAGAAAAAACACAGAGCATGGTCTCTGAGGAATCCCTAGTCTCCTGAGGGAAGAAAATCACAAAGTCCAGTCACTCGTGAGCCAGGGGTGGTAGCACATGTCTGTAATCCTAGCTACTCGGGAGGCTGAGGAGGGAGGATTGCTTGAGACCAGGAGTTCAAGGTTGCAGTGACCTGTGATTGCATCTGTGAATAGCCACTGCACTCCAGCCTGGGCTAGCATCACCCTGTCTCTCAATAAACCAAAACAAAAAAGCAGTCACCCCTGTGCTAGAATTAAAGTGACACAGGAGAGGCTCCAGCCCAGCCTGGAGAGTTGTGGAAGTCGTGCTTGAGCTGTACTGAAGGATGTGTAGGGACCAGCCAGGTCATTCCACATAGTGGATGCACCTTTTCACCCTACTCACTTTTCTAGACTGCCTAAAGTTGGTGAATTACTGAAGTACACCTGCTAATTAGCAGTTATCATTGGCTTTCTGGGGAGAGGAAAAGGCCAAGGAGGAGAAATAGAAGTGATAAGCTGTTTGATTTCCCTGTTCCTTCCTCCTAAACTCCCAGAATGGGCTCTGTCTCACAGCCCAGACATCCCAGAGGTCGCAAGCATACATGATAACCATGGTGTCTTAACTCTTGTGATAGGGAGAAAGCGCTTTTCCCACTGATGTGGTTTTCACCTTCCATTGCCCCCAGCCCAGTGGGGAAGTCTCATTTGTTCCTGACTTTCTTTGCTCTTTCACCACCCTCATGAAGCCCCAACGGCACTAGACACTGGATAGGTCCCACCACATACAGGTGACCACACCCTACCCCCAGAGCGGAATCCTTCGAGAAGTAGGCTCAGGGCTGAAGGGACCCTATTCCCCAACCCCTCACAAAGTGATGGGATACTGTTTGAAGGAAGAAGTCACCCATAACCTAAAGTGGTTATAACCCACCCACTTACCCTCCCACAGCCTTCGATGTTCCCCATGCTTTCCTGCAGCTGCAGGCGTGCTGGACTGAAAATGCTACCGCCTGCTCTTCTACGTGATTGCCAGAAAGCCCTCTTTGTTTCCACAGCCTTTGCTGCATCATGATATTGACCTAATGTAAATTACCTCACCTTTCCCTTGATGCTGGATTCATGCTGCCTTTTACTAGAGGTTTCTGAACTCAAACAGACCTGGGTTCACATGTAGTTGGTATCTGTAAGCCTCAGTTTCCTGTCTGTATAGCGGGATAGCTGGCGACAGGGCCCACATCTCATGAGGCTGCCCCACTGCTGCTTATCTTCCTGTTAGAAATGTTGGAATGGAGCCAGGCGTGGTGGCTCACACCTGTAATCCCAGCACTTTGGGAGGCCGAGGCGGGTGGATCATGAGGTCAGGAGTTCGAGACCAGCCTGCCCAACATGGTGAAACCCCGTCTCTACTAAAAATACAAAAATTAGCTGAATGAATGTGGAGACGCGTGACTAATCCCAGCTACTCGGGAGGCTGAAGCAGGAGAATCGCTTGAATCCGGGAGGCGGAGGTTGCAGTGAGCCGAGATGGTGCCACTGCATTCCAGCCTGGGCAACAGGGTGAGACTCCGTCTAAAAAAAAAAAAAGAAAGAAAGAAATGCTGGAATGGGCCAGGTGCAGTGGCTCACTCCTGTAATCCCAGCACTTTGGGAGACCAAGGCGGGCGGATAACGAGGTCAGGAGATCAAAACCATTCTGGCTAACACGGTGAAGCCCCGTTGCTACTAAAAATACAAAAAATTAGGCGTGGTGGCATGTGCCTGTAGTCCCAGCTACTCAGGAGGCTGAGGCAAGATAATTGCTTGAACCTGGGAGGCAGAGGTTGCAGTGAGCCAAGATCTTGCTACTGCTCTCCAGCCTGGCAACAGAGCGAGACTCCGTCTCTAAAAAAAAAAGAAAAGGAAAGGAAAAAAGAAATGCTGGAATGGGCCAGGCGCAGTGGCTCACACCTGTAATCCCAACACTTTGGGAGGCTGAGGCAGGTGGATCACCTGAGGTCAGGAGTTCGAGACCAGCCTGGCCAACGTGATGAAACCCTGTCTCTATTAAAAATCAAAAATTATCCTGGCGTGGTGGCACACACCTATAATCCCAGCTACTTGGGAGGCTGAGGCAGGAGAGATGCTTGAACTTGGGAAGTGGAGGTTGCAGTGAGCTTAGAGCACGCTACTCCACTCCAGCCTGGGTGATGAGCAAAGTCCATCTAGGAAAAAAAAAAAAAGAAATGCTGGAATGACATCTTTGATTGAATGCTTTGATTATTACTATTACCTTTTTTTTTTTAATTCTTGAAAGGATACATTCTCAGGAGTAGGATTGCTGGGCCAAAGCTGTGTCCCACTTTCTGACTCTTGCTCATGGTCATCCTAGCTAAAGATGACCAAATTAGCAGGGGTCCCCAAATTTCATTGCTGACTGTAAACCTCAACATCTTTTATAAAATCACATAAAACTAGTAGTTCTGTAAAAAGAGAGCCATAAAAAAAAACAGTTTCATAGGGGACATACTTGGAATAATGTGGCAGTTGAAGGATTGACTCATCATGTATGAAGAGCTCACACTAATGTTTAAAATAAGCTGAAAGCTGTAACATGGACACAGGTGGGCACAGGACTGTGCAATCATTTACAGAACAAACTGGAAAACCTTGGTAGTTCAGCAGTGATTTTAACTGAGTGGCTGAACAAATAGACCATTCTGTGCTTTTTTGTTTGTTTGTTTTTGTTTTTGTTTTGTTTTGTTTTGTTTTGAGACGGAGTCTGGCTCTGTCGCCCGGGCTGGAGTGCAGTGGCCGGATTTCAGCTCACTGCAAGCTCCGCCTCCTGGTTTTACGCCGTTCTCCTGCCTCAGCCTCCCGAGTAGCTGGGACTACAGGCGCCCGCCACCTCGCCCGGCTAGTTTTTTGTATTTTTTAGTAGAGACGGGGTTTCACCGTGTTAGCCAGGATGGTCTCGATCTCCTGACCTCGTGATC
>NW_016814942.1:837540-855194 GCF_001698545.2 Rhinopithecus bieti
TTTTTTTTTTTTTGAGACTGAGTCTCCCTCTGTCGCCAAGGCTGGAGTGCAGTGGCGTGATCTCAGTCACTGCAAGCTCCACCTCCCGAGTTCAAGCCATCCTCCTGCCTCAGCCTCCCGAGTAGCTGGGACTATAGGCGCCTGCCACCATGCCCGGCTAATTTTTTTTGTATTTTTAGTAGAGACAGGGTTTCACCGTGTTAGCCAGGATGGTCTCGATCTCCTGACCTCGTGATCCGCCCGCCTCAGCCTCCCAAAGTGCTAGGATTACAGGTGTGAGCCACCGCACCCGGCCATTTTTTTGTTTTAAAGATAAAGCATAAGGAAAACGAAATTCATGATAATTCTATCCCCTATAACATCTGTTAACATATTTCCTTATAGTCTTTTCCTGTGTATCCATATTTATATATTTTTTGTTCCCACCTTTATATTGAGAATTATAATCTAGATACCTTTTTTGTATATTTTAAACTAGATATTTATATTTTCCACTTTAATGTTATGAACACTCAAATTATTAAGTGATACATGAAAAATGATATCAAATTCCTATATGTCTTTCTTTTTCTAGAGTATATAAATAAATTGCTCTGTCCAGTCATTGAAAGCTGTGACTGTTTCTCTCCTAGTGGTTATACTGTTACATTTTTTAGGAGGAGATTTTCTGTATTGGTTTGTAGAATAAGGTGTTGTTTTCCTCTTTTCAATGCTGGTGTCTTGTGAATGAGGATTTTGGTTGTTGACGCCTGCTTGGGTTCAGCGCTAAGCCCCCAACTACTGTACTGTCCTTGTCTTCCCAGAGCCCACAGTCAGCATGTTTCTCAGAAAAGCTGTTCTGTGTGTTCCAGCTGTCCCCCAGCGAGCAGATCACAAGGTAGTGGGCACCATCGACCAGCTTGTGAAACGTGTCATCGAAGGCAGCCTGTCTCCCAAAGAGAGAACTCTTCTCAAAGAGGACCCTGCTTACTGGTAGGTCTTTAAATGTCCACCCTGTGAATCCCTGTCATGGAGTATATGGCAAAATTTGGGTCACTCTGATGGTGTTGAGAGCAGAGGGTGAGATACTTGAGTAAGTGGTGTTCTCCAATGAGAAGAGCATGAGGGTGGCTCAGATTTATGTGGGTTCAGCAAGTCCTAGCTCTGTTGCAGACCAGTGGTAGGCTGGCTGGGTGGTGGCATTCTCTTACCTGTGAATACATTTCCAACTCCCTGCTTTGCTGTTTTAAGGATGCAATGAGATGTTCATGCAGAGAATACAGAGTAAGGGTAGTAAGATTAGTAATACATCATTGCAGTTGTTTGCAGTGTATTGCTAGTATTTGTTAAACTCTGTTTTGCTTAACTGCCTCTTTTTTTTTTTTTTTTTGAGACGGAGTCTCGCTCTGTCGCCCAGGCTGGACTGCAGTGGCCGGATCTCAGCTCACTGCAAGCTCCGCCTCCCGAGTTTATGCCATTCTCCTGCCTCAGCCTCTTAAGTAGCTGGGACTACAGGCTCCCGCCGCCATGCCTGGCTAGTTTTTTTTTTTTTTGTATTTTTTTAGTAGAGATGAGGTTTCACCATGTTAGCCAGGATGGTCTCGATCTCCTGACCTCGTGATCCGCCCATCTCGGCCTCCCAAAGTGCTGAGATTACAGGCTTGAGCCACCGCGCCTGGCCTTAACTGCCTCTTTATGTGAATAGAACAACTATTTAAAATTACAGTTTGCATCCTAAATATAGTACTTTCTTATTAGAGAAGGTAAAGAACAGGCCAGAAAAAGAGTCCCGCTCTGTCACCCAGGCTGGGGTACAGTGGCGCAATCTTAGCTTACTGCAACCTCCGTCTCCTGGGTTCAAGCGATTCTCGTGCCTCAGCCTCCCAAGTAGCTGGGATTACAGGCGCATACCAGCACACCCAGCTAATTTTTGTATTTTTAGTAGAGACGGGGTTTCACCATGTTGGCCAGGTTGGTCTCAAACTCCTGACCTCAGATGACCCACCTGCCTTGGCTTCCCAAAGTGCTGGGATTACAGTTGTGAGCCACCACGCCAGGCCGAGACACCATTTCTTTTTTTTTTTTTTTTTTAAAGGAGGTGATGATCAGTGCTTTGCTTGTATTTCTGCCTACCTTTCTGGCAATTTATCATGATATCTGGGAGTGAAACTGCTGGGTTAAAGCTCATGTTAGAGACTTTTGATTTATGTCAGTTTCTCAGCTGGAGCACTTTTTATTCTTAATTTTTTTTGGAACAGAGTCTCGCCCTGTCACCAGGCTGGAGTGCAGTGGGGCGATCTCGGCTCACTGCAACCTCTGTTTCCTGGGTTCAAGCAATTCTTGTTCCTCAGCCTCCCGAGTAACTGGGATTACAGGTGCCCGCCACCACACCCAGCTAATTTTTTGTATTTTAGTAGAGACGGGGTTTCACCATGTTGCCCAGGGTGGTCTGGAACTCCTGAACTCAGGCGATCCGCCTGCCTCGGCCTCCCAAAATGCTGGGATTACAAGCGTGAGCCACCGCGCCCAGCCTCAGCTGCAGCACTATTGACATTTGAGACTGGATCATTCTGTATTAGGGTTGGAGCTGTCCTGGACATTGCAGGCTGTTTAGCAGCATCTGTGGTCTCTATCCGTTTGATGTTAGCAGGACCTTCTGTCTCACTAATAACAACCCAGAATACATCCAGACACTGCCTGATGTCCCATGGCAGGCAGAGCTGCCTCTCGTGGAGACCATTGATGTTTATCATCAGATTACTCTTCATAGGTTATGTGTACTAATTGACCCTCTCACTGCTACTCTGTAAGTGTGCTGTGCCCTCTTTTGTTTTCTGTTTTTGTTAGGGACAGGATCTCACTCTGTTGCTCAGGCTGTAGTGCAGGGGCGCTATCACAGCCCGCTGCAACCTTGACCTCCTGAGTGTGCCCTTTTTTGTAGTCAGATTGTACCCATACTGGACTTGTTATTCTTGCTGTTGTAATTACTAAAGATGCTTGAAAGGCATACATTTCCATGTTTTTGGTCCTACCCATCATGATTTACCCAGAGGAAAGTTGGAACTTGTTGTGTTTTTATTTTTACAAAATTCTTGAGTTTGGATTATTTACATGTATTGAATGAGGTAGGCATGTAACTTAAAAGTTAAAAATTCCCAAATAACCTAATTGTCGCAGCATCATTTATTGAATACTTTTCATTTAATAAACTCTTGTGCCTTCTCTGCAGTTGGTACTGTTCTAAGCACATTACTGATTTGAGCAGTAGCTGGTTGAATCCTCATAAACAATGTTGCGAAGCATGTCTATTGCTATGCTTATTTTACAGACAAGAAACTTAGAGGCTCCAAGAGCCCTCTTGGCTTGAGGATTCACAGCTAGTAAGAGGCAAAGTTGAGATTCAAATCCAGAGTCTGTGGTCTGAACCAGTGTGCATGCTGAAGGAAGGAAGCTAGATAGCCCCAGATTTACAGATGCAAGCAGATACCAGACCGTCTTGATAAGAAGGCATCCAGACTTAGAAGGCCTAGGGGCACTTTCCAGGTGGTTGATAAGGTTATTAGGCTGGAGGAATAGGAGGCCCTGAGAGAACTGGGGGCTCGTGCCTCTGCCCCATGACCCCTGCACATGGCCCAGTGGTCTCATGACCACTGATAACCAGGCGTGGCAGACAGAAGCCAGAGTCAGGGGTGTGTTTGGATAGGGGCAGGGCAGGGTACAAAATCAGAAATAAGCATCAAAGTAAGAACTGATATTTGAGGTAAACCAGTATCATGAAAGAGAATCACCAAACTCAACAAACTTCTGACACCCTAGAAGACAAGAGTTACTATGAGAAAGAGGAGGTGTAGTCTATAAATATGTATGTGTAATGAATAGTCTCAGGTAATAAGAGTATATTGTATCCATGAAACAGACACTGGTTGCTATGAAAACAGAAAACTGGTTGCTATCCAAGATCCTGTTAAGGATCTTGGAAATGTAAAATAGATTGAAATAAAAATCTCAGCGGTTGGCTGATAGAATAGATCCTGAAGGAGGACAGATTTAGGAGTTGTTCCCAGAGACTTTATCATCCAAAAACTCCTTCACAAGGAATTACCTGGCCAGGTGCAGTGGCTCACGTCTGTAATCCCAACAATTTGGGAGACTGAGAGGGACAGATCACCTGAGGTTGGGAGTTTGAGACCAGCCTGGCCAACATGGTAAAACCCTGTCTCTACTAAAGATGCAAAAAATTAGCCGGACATGGTGGCAGGCACCTGTAATCCCAGCTACTTGGGAGACTGAGGCACGAGAATCGCTTGAACCCGGGAGGCAGAGGTTGCAGTGAGCCAAGATCACACCACTGCACTCCAGCCTGGGTACAACAGAGCAAGACTCTGTGTCAAAAAAAAAAAGAAGGAATTATCAAGATGCTATAAGAGGAAAGAGTGTGACACAAAAGCACAGCAATAAGTAAAGAAACTGCTAAACTTAGGTTCCTGGTGTGCATGTTTGAATTCTTAAGTCAAAATGCTCCTTGTATGTTGTATTTAACAAAACAGTTGAACGCATAATGAAAAGCCAAATGTTTCTGCTGTGACCTGTTCCCATGTTCCAGTCCTTGAAGGCAGTCACTTAGTCACTTAGTCACTTAGTTCTTCAAACTACTTCTCACGGTGACCTCTGTATCTTTTTTTTTTTTTTTTTTGGAGACAGAGTCTCTGTAGCCCAGGCTGGAGTGCAGTGGCATGATCCCTGCAAGCTCTGCCTCCCGGGTTCACGCCATTCTTCTGCCTCAGCCTCCTGAGTAGCTGGGACTACAGGTGCCCGCCACCATGCCCGGCTAATTTTTTTGTATTTCTAGTAGAGACAGGTTTTCACCATGTTAGCCAGGATGGTCTCGATCCCCTGACCTCGTGATCTGCCCACCTCGGCCTCCCAAAGTGCTGGGATTACAGGCGTGAGCCACGGCACCTGGCCTACCTCTGTATCTCTTAATAAGCCTATGCTGCTTTTTCTTTACTGAACAGTTTTATGCATGACCGTTGACATTCTATGAAGATATGTGTGGATTAATAAGTTTGTTTTTTGTTTGTTTTTAAGAGACGAGATCTCACTCTATTGCCCAGGCTGGAGCACAGTGGCATGATCATACCTCACTGCAGCCTCAACCTGGGCTCGCAAAATCCCCCTGCCTCAGCCTTCCAAGTAGCTGGGACTATAGGAGCACACCACCACATTCAGCTATTTTTTACATATATAGTAATAGTATATACTATAGGGGGTAATATATAGTTTCTTTTCTTTTTTTTTTTTTTTTTTTTTAAGAAACGGGTTCGTGCGATGTTGTCCAGCTGGTGATTACACCCTGGAACTCAAGCACCCCCAGACACCTGGGGTTATAGGCATGACCATCACGCTCAGCCTTAAAAATTTTTTTTTTAGTTAGCAAGTGAAAAAGTCAGACCTCTAGGAGGCAAATATAAGAATGGCTTCTGGCCAGACGCGGTGGCTCAAGCCTGTAATCCCAGCACTTTGGGAGGCCGAGACGGGTGGATCACGAGGTCAGGAGATCGAGACCATCCTGGCTAACACGGTGAAACCCCGTCTCTACTAAAATACAAAAAAAACTAGCCGGGCGAGGTGGCGGGCGCCTGTGGTCCCAGCTACTCCGGAGGCTGAGGCAGGAGAATGGCGTAAACCCGGGAGGTGGAGCTTGCAGTGAGCTGAGATCCGGCCACTGCACTCCAGCCTGGGAGACAGAGCCAGACTCCGTCTCAAAAAATAAAAAATAAAAAAATAAAAAAATAAAATAAAAAAAAAAAGAATGGCTTCTTATCTCCACCCTCTGAGGACCAGCAGAGATTTGAGACCTTCCACCCTCACATCCTACAAGCATGATTTGTTCCCATTGGAGCCTTGTGAACAGAACTGGCCATTGCCTCTTTGCTGAGGTGACCTGCCTCATGTCGTACACTAAAGATGTCAGAAGAGCCAGGCGCGGCTGCTCACACCTGTAATCCCACTACTTTGGGAAGCAGAGGCGGGTGGGCCCCATGAGGTCAGGAGTTCGAGACCAGCCTGGCCAACATGATGAAACCCTGTCTCTACTAAAAATATAAAAATTAGCCGGGCATACTGGTGGCTGCCTATAATCCCAGCTACTCAGGAGGCTGAGGCAGGAGAATCACTTGAACCCAGGAAGCAGAGGTTGCAGTAAGATGAGATCGCGCCACTGCACTCCAGCCTGGGCAACAATAGCAAAACACTGTCTCAAATCAATCAATGAATCAATCAGAAGTATAGACAGACACATCCACTATGGCTTTGCTTCCTTGTTTGGAACACCAAGGGGCAGGCTTCCATCCTTTCCTATGAGAGAGTGCAAAGCATCAAGCCTAGAAAATGATCACAACAGTGCAGGATATAAAGCTGAAGGAATATGTCATACTTTGTTTTCTCTCATCTTCTAAATTGTTCCCTGGGAGTGGGGCAGCCCTGACCATGCGCTCCAGGGAGAGCCCACCAGGTCCTACATGTTCACACACTCAGGAAAACAAGTGGCTAAGAATCCCTCTGGTCTAGCCTCAGCAGGATTGTCCAAGCACCCCAAAGTTAACAAAAAATCTAAATAATTGATGTTTGGGATGAAATAAAAGAAACTAAAATCCTAGATAATCTAAATATGTGAGGCACAAGGAGAAGGAGGGAGGTAGGTGTACAGGCCTTTGTCTTTTTTGACATGAGGGTAGAGCTAAAGGGTAATTCTGCATATTGATACAAAATAAGAGTTTAGGTATGTGTGTTGATTAACCATTAAAGGAACAGATGTGGGGTCTATAACTTCATACTACTCTAGAGGGAAAGAAGCAAAAACACAGGAATTGGAAAACAGAGAAGGGAAATTGCATAGCAGGTGAATGCTACCAAAAAGAACGGAGGTAGAGAATTGTTCAGGCAAAAAAGACTTTAAGGAAAACAGCACTAGAAGGAGCAAAAGAAGTTCCTGATAAAAGGGGAAGTCATCATGAACATATAGATTGTGAATCACATTGCCTGCACTACATAGCTTTGAGCTATGTAAGTAAACAACCTTTAGAAATCATTTAAGTCCAGAGCTGGGCACGGTGGCTTATGACTGTAATCTCAGCACTTTCGGAGGCCGCGGTGAGCAGATCACCTTAGATCAGGAGTTCAAGACCAGCCTGGCCAACATGGTGAAACCCCGTCTCTAAAATTAATACAAAAATTAGCTGGGCGTGGTGGCGGGTGCCTGTAACCTCAGCTACTTAGGAGGCTGAGGCTGGAGAATCGCTTGAATCCGGGAGGCAGAGGTTGCAGTGATCCGAGATTGCGCCACTGCACTCCAGCCTGAGTGACAGAGCAAGACTCTGTCTCAAAAAAAAATAATAATTTAAGTCCAAAACCATGATAAGAGGAACTGGATGAATCCAAAACCATGGTAGGAGACATGAATGTTTCTCTGAAATGGGTAGATGATGTAATCCAAATAAGGTTGTGGGAGATTTTATAACACAGCAAATGAGCGTAAACAGAGACAGTCTGCTAATATTTGTTGAGCGGTTTTCATATCACTTGCCTCATAGTGAAAAGCTTATAACACAGGCCTCACAGCTATATGATGAAGTAGCTACTGCTTATCATCTTCCCTGTCTTACAGATGGAGAAACTGAGGCACAGAAAGGTTCCCAGCTAATGAGTGGCTATGCTGAGATTTGAAGCCAGCAGACTGGCTTGTTGAGTGTTCTGTGTTCTTGATGTTATGTTCCACTGGAACTGGGGAGATGCATTTGTGACTGATGTCCTCGGACTGCACTTGGGATCAGAACCATCCAGGAACAAGGAAAGCCATCAGAGCCATGAGTGACTGGGGCAGTCAGGTTACCTGGCCTTGATTCTGCGCTCTGCCCTTGATGAGGAGTTGCCTTGCTGGGGCTGTGTTTGACTTGAGAACCAGAGCACCCATGTTGGTCAGCATTATCTTAATTGAGCACTATTGCTTGTTAGGGCATGATCTTGCAAGATGCCACCGTTAGCCCAACAGAGTGCCAGGGCAGCAGTGGAGCCAGTCCTCAGTCTGTCTTCTGAGGTCCAGACAGACCTCAGCTGACTAACAGTGTCAGCAGGAGCTTGTGTATGGAGCTGTCTGCCAGGGACATGCCACATCACACAGTGCTGCCAACACCTTGCTTCTAGTTGGCTTGTCACTAGTAATCTGGAACCTCATCTAATAACTAATATGTCGCTACTTAATATCAAACAATCTGAAAGCCACCTGAAATACTGCCATACTTACTAAGCAATATTCTTCTTTAATACAAACTGAAATCAAATATTCACAAAAGTCTGTTATGTTTTTTGTGGGGTGGTTATTTATTTATTTATTTAAAGAGATGGGGTTTTGCCCACACTGATCTTGAACTCCTGGGCTCAAGCAACCCACCTGCCTCCGCCTTCCAAAGTGCTGGGATTACAGGCGTAAGCCACCACGCCCAACTTAAAAGTTTGTTACATATGAAATCACAGAGAAAAATCACAGCACACCCAGGAAACTCACATGGGCCACATTATGCCAATACAGCAAACTAGAAACCAGCAACAACCAAAATAAAACATGTTTCTGAATAACTTTTGAGTGAAGGGTAATCAGAACTGAAATTAGAAGCAATTTTGAAGGAAGTGGCAAGAAAAACATTATACACCAGATGCGGTTATAAAAATACTTAAGAGAAAGAGTGACTTCAGGTGAATTTATTAGAAATAAAGAGTAGGCCAGGTGCAGTGGCTCACACCTGTAATCCCAGCACTTTGGGAGGCTTAGGCATGTGGCTACCTTGAGTCCAAGAGTCTGAGATCAGCCTAGGCAACGTGGTGAAATGTCCTCTCAACCAAAAATACAAAAATTAGCCAGGCATGGTGGTGCATACCTGTAGTCCCATCTACTAGGGAGGCTGAGGTGGGAGGATCACCTGAACCCAGCAGGTCAAGGCTACAGTGAGCTGTAATCAACTCATGAAGCTAGAAGGAATATGATGAAAAAAGTAAAGACACTAGAAGGAGGTTTTTTTTTTTTTTTTTTTTTTAAAGACAGGGTCTTGCTCTGTTACCCAGACTAGAGTACAGTGGCACAGTCATAGCTCACCACAGCCTCGACTTCCTGGGCTCAAGTGATCCTCCCATCTTAGCCTCCAGAGTAGCTGGGACTATAGGCGTGCACCACCACCCTGGCTAATTTTTTTATTTTGTGGAGATGTGATCTTGTTTTGTTGCCCAGCTGGTCTTGAACTCCTGGGCTCAAGCGATCCTCCCGCCTCAACCTCTCGAAGTGCTGGGATTACAGGTGTGAGCCATCACACCCAGTTGAATATTTTTCTGTGTTAGTACGTGTAGCTCAACCTTCTGTTTTCTGTACTGTTCTCATCATGATGACTGGGTCATAAGATTTCACACCTGGGGCACAGGCTCCTTGGTTAATGTTCTCTTGTGGGTCACATCACACTTGCCTTGATGCAGTCAAAAGCTCATTGAGCTCTCATCCTGGCTGGGCCATTTAAAAGGTGTCAGTTTTGCCTGCCAGGGTGCTGTGGCTCCAAGGTGACTGGTTTGTGTTTCCAGGCCATAATGAGCTGTGAGCTCCCTCATGGCTGCTGCTGATGGAAATCAAGGAGGAACTCAGTTCAAACTCCCAATTGCCCTGCGGTCACTCTTAGCAGGGCAGCTGTCTTTGGCTTTGCTCTGGGTTCTCAGTAGAGCCAGGCAGAGCCTCTGAGACAGCAGAGGACAGTCAGAAGTTGGCCACTTAGAGTTTGTGTTTGCAGGAACAATTTGGGACCTGGTGGCGTTTTCATAAATGTCCTGTTATGCCTGTTTTGTTATGTAGGTTTTTGTCTGATGAAAATAGTCTGGAGTATAAATATTACAAGCTGAAGTTGGCAGAAATGCAGCGGATGAGCCAGAATTTGCGAGGAGCCGACCAGAAGCCGACCTCGGCAGAGTGTGCGGTGCGGGCCATGCTGTATGCCCGGGCTGTCCGTAACCTCAAGAAGAAACTGCTTCCGTGGCAGCGGCGGGGGCTCCTCCGTGCTCAAGGGCTCCGGGGCTGGAAGGCAAGGAGAGCGACCACTGGGACCCAGACCCTCCTATCCTCAGGCACCAGGCTGAAACACCACGGCCGGCAGACTCCAGGCCTCTCACAGGCAAAACCATCCCTGCCAGACAGAAATGATGCTGCCAACAAGGACTGCCTGCCAGACCCAGTTGGACCCTCTCCTCAGGACCCCAGCTCAGAAGCCTCAGGTCCATCCCCCAAGCCAGCAGGAGTGGACATCTCTGAAGCACCTCAGACCTCTTCTCCCTGCCCATCTGCTGACAGTGGGTGCTCACTCCTGTCCCCCTCCTCTGGGCCCCAGTCCCTACTCTCCCATCTCCAAGGTCTCTCTAGAATTCGGGGGCGGGGGGGGTTGCAATCTAGGCAAGGCAGTGGATAAAAGCCCTAGGGACCTGGCCAAGACAAGTGCATGTGTTAGCGCTTTCTCTCTTACTTTCTCGAGAGAGCTGCATGCAAGTCTTGCAGCTCCCTCCTCCTCTTCTGAGAGTGGAGCTGGCATGAGGTGCTGCCCCATGCCTCTGCTCCCTGACAGGGTTCTGCTGCTGGGGCCGTGGGCAGTGCATTACGTGAACTTGGGATCCTGTGTCCTGCTACATCCTGGCCTCTCTTGATAGTCCTCAGGGCTGCCTTGTTCTCTTATTCTGCCTCCTCATCCCCAGGGTCTCCACAGTTCCTGTTCTTGGGGTTGCACTGATTCCTCTGAATCGACTAACTTCACCGCTTCTGTTTCTTCTGTCACCTTAGCTGTTTCCTTTTCTCTGTACCACAGGCCTGCTCTCTGGCCAGTGCTTCCTACTCAGCACTAAGTGGGAAGGAGAGGACAAAAAAGTGTCCACAACGGCTGCATTCTCTAGGTGTTGCTGTGTCATGAGCCATTCCAAACTGTGGCTTAAAACAGGAGGCATCAGCCGGGCATGGTGGCTCACTTGTAATCCCAGCACTTTGGGAGGTCAAGGCGGGCGGATTGCCTGAGCTCAGGAGTTCGCAACCAGCCTGGGCAACATGGTGAAACCCCATCTCTACTAAAAATACAAAAAATTAGCCAGGCGTAGTGGTGCGTGCCTGTAGTCCCAGCTACTCAGGAGGCTGAGGCAGGAGAATCACTTGAACCCAGGAGGCGGAGGTTGCAGTGAGCCAAGATCTCGCCACTGCACTCCAGCCTGGGCGACAGAGCAAGACTCCGTCTCAAAAAAAAAAAAAAAAAAAAATCCCGGAGGCGTCCGGTATTGTGAATTTGCCAGTGGCTGGGTTGTCTGCTGAGCTAGCCCACACATGTATCTGCGATCAGCGACAGGTGTCCAGGCTGTCAGCTGAGATGATGGTATGGCTGGGCCACGCGCCTGTCATCCCCCCAGCAGCCAGCCCATGTTTGTTCACCTGGCAATTGGGGTTGGGGCTCCAGGAGAGACAGCAGAAGTACTTGAGTCCTCCAAGGCCTAGGCTTGGAACTGGCAACAGGCTTTTCCACCACATGCTATAGCCGATTTGCGTCCCAGGACCAGCCCTGATTCGAGGGGGCGATACACAGAGTTCACTTGGTGACAAGGAGTCTGCATGTGGCGAAGGGCAAGGCTACAGGGAGGGGACACGCAGGCCATCTTCATAATCAGCCTCCACAACCTTGCAGTGTTTACACGGGGAGCAGCAGCTCAGGAGTCATGCCTGACAGGTGCTTTATGTTTTGTAGTTGACATGAAGACAATGGAGACTGCAGAGAAACTGGCTAGATTTGTTGCTCAGGTGGGACCAGAGATCGAACAATTCAGCATAGAAAACAGCACCGATAACCCTGACCTGTGGTACGTACCCCCCGGGTCTCATCACACCTTTTTCTTTTTCAAAGAGAGAAAGTCTAAGGATGTTGCTCAGGCTGGATTCAAATTCCTGGGCTCAAGTGATCCTCCTGTTTCAGCCTCTGGAGTAGCTGGGACCACAGGTGTGCTCCACTGCAACTGGCCATTACACCCTTTAGATTTGAGTGTGTTCATGCCACAAACATGTCCTGAGCCAGCCCACAGCCTGGCCAATGCATCCCTACCATGGGGGTTACACCAGGAGTAAGTCATGGCTTCACTTCAGCTGAGCCAGGGGCTTGAGGGAGAAAGATCTGTTCTAATCACCTGAGTTCAGGAGTTCGAGAGCAGCCTGACCAACATGCTAAAACCCCATCTCTACTAAAATACAAAAATTAGCCGGACATGGTGGCAAGCACCTGTAATCCCCAGCTGCTCAGGAAGCTGAGGCATGAGAATTGCTTAAACCCAGGAGGCAGAGGTTCAGTGAGCTGAGATTGAGCCACTGCACTCCATCCTGGGCAACAGAGCGAGACTTCATCTCAAAAAAAAAAAAAAAAAAGGCCAGGCGCAGCGTCTCATGTTTGTAATCCCAACACTTTGGGAGACTGAGGTGGATGGATCATGAGGTCAGGCATTCGAGACCAGCCTTGCCAACATAGTGAAACCCCGTCTCTATACTAAAAATAAAAAAAATTAGCCAGGCATAGTGGCGGGTGCCTGTAATTCCAGCTACTCGGGAGGCTGAGGCAGGAGAATTGCTTGAACCTGGGAGACGGAGGTTGCAGTGAACCAAGATCACACCATTGCACTCCAACTTGGGCAACAAGAGTGAAACTCCATCTCAAAAAAAAAAAAAATCTGTTCTAGGGGACCTGCCCTTCTGGGGCATCAGGAAAAGCCTCCCCAGAGTGACATTTAATCTGCATCCAAAGGCTAAATAGGAGTTGTCCAGGGGAGGGGAGAGAGGTGAGGATTTGCTGCTCACTGCATGATAGTAGTGATAGTCGGCGCTTGCCCAGGTCTGGACAGGAGGCACTTCTACATGGGAATAACATGGCGTGCTCATGCTGGGAGCAGGTACCTTTGCCCTCTCCATTCCTCGGATAGATGGAGCTCTGCTCAAAAGCACACAGCCCGTAGGCAAGAAAACCTGGGCTAGAAGCCAGCACTGCCCCTGGGGTTTTTCCCTGGGGTGATGTGAGACGCCCCCTCCAGAGAAAGGCTACCAGTGGGAGGCACCCATCTTCCATTACTGAGCCAGGACCCTACTGAGGGGGCTCTCAGCTCCTCGTGCTGGTCCCAGCTTGTTGGAGAGTCATGTCTTCATCCAATTAAAAGTACAGTTGAAAACGTGCATTTCTCAGCGCATTTATGGAATTCAGTGGTGACGGAACATACTCTTTCAACTTGTTTGGGACCTGATGGCACGAGCCAAGCCCTATTCCCCTCCGCAGCCTTGGCTTATGACTGGGTCCTGCACTGAGGTACCACCCGCCTTGTGGGGCACCAACCACCTACAGACGGGAGGCCTGACCAGGCTTACAGTCAGGTTCTGCCTTTTACAGATAGTGGTGGCCTTGGGGAGCTGCTGGGCCCTGTAGACCTCAGGGTCAGGCCTGTCCACTGTGTATGTGAGATTTCCCCTGGCAGGGTTGGATAAGGAGGACAGCTCAGTGCAGGGCAGCTGGGGTTATCCCATCAGTCCTTTTTTCTTTTTCTTTTTCTTTTTTTTTCAATGAAAAGTACAGTTTAAAGGAGAATTTTGCATTAGCCTGGGTACTTGGGCTGTTGGGTTTTGGGTGATTCCTCCCCATCTGTGACAGCCTTTTCTGAGCAGTGTCCTTCAGAGTACTCTGTCCTGTCCTGGAGGGAGAGCCCTGGATCCTGACCACGATACTGGGCAGGGTGTTGGACGCTATCCAGCCATGCTTGTAAATGGGCCAAGATGACTTTGTGTTTCTTTTGCCTTTAGAAAAATTTTAATTCTAATGTGCTCAAGCTCATTGAGTTAATGCATTTTGTGGGTGTGGTTATGTTATAAAGATGTCATACAATCCTATTTATTTATTTATTTATTTATTTTTGAGACGGAATTTTACTCTGTTACCCAGGCTGGAATGCAGTAGCGTGATCTGGGCTCACTGCAAGCTCCGCCTCTCGGGGTCAAGCGATTCTTCTGCCTCAGACTCCCAAGTAGCTGGGATTACAGGTGTCACCCAGCTAATTTTTGTAGTTTTAGTAGAGACGGGGTTTCACCATGTTGGCCAGGCTAGTCTTCAACTCCTGACCTCAGGTGATCCTCCTGCCTCAGCCTCCCAAAATGTGCTGGGAGGCATGAGCCACCATGCCCGGCCCAGATTCGTTTCTGCTGATATTTAGGGGTGTGTGTGTGTGTGTGTGTGTGTGTGTGTGTGTGTGTGTGTGTGTATGTGTGAGCCTGGTATAGTGGCATTTGCCTGTGGTCCCACCTACTTGGATGGGTGATGTAGGAAGATTTCTTGAAACCAGGAGTTTGAGGCTGCAGTGAGCTGTTATCACACTAGAGCTGTTACCACTGCACTCTAGCCTGGACAACAGAGTGAGACTCCATCTCTAAAAATGTATAATAATAATTATAAAGCTGTCCAGCTTTTCCAATACCATTCTTTGAAAGACCACTCCTTTTTCGCAGTAGTTTGAGAGGCTACCTTAATCAAATGCTGGGTTTCTGGTCTTTCTATTCTGTTCCTTTGGTCTGTCTTATGGACTACTATGCTGTTTAACTCTAGAGGCTTTGGGGCATTTTGTAGTGTTTGGTAGGGCTGGAACCCCTTATGAGTTTTGTTTGGAGTTTTCCCAGATACTTTTACATATTATTTTTCTTTATGAACTTTAGAACCATCTTGTCCTGATTCAGAACAGAGTTTTATTGGGATATATTAATATGCTAATTGGGGAGACTTGGCACATTTATGAGGTTGAGTTGCCTTATGAGGGCCATTTTTCCTTTGGTCCAAGTGGACTTTGGTACTTTCAGGAGTGTTTTAAGTTTCTCATACCAGCCACAGCTTCATAGCTGTGGTTACAAGTCAAAGTGGCCACCAGACCCCTGAGGCACAGAGGGGCCTCATCTCCACGCCCACATAGCTGGACTGCAGGCCCCAAGTGGGAAGTGCTAGGGGTGAGGAATCTTCTCTGGGGGCACCTTAAAGCTCCATGGTGTACATGTTCCAGCAGTAACTGTGCAGCGCCTCCTGGCGTCTCTCCATGCTTCTCATATCTGGGAGGAACCAGAGTCAAAATGGGCACGTGGAGGCCCAGAGAGGCCAGTGATGTAACCAGAAAGGGTGAGATGGGTCTCAGGCCAGATTTCTATTCCAGCATTTTCCCAGGCCCTGCATACCTTATTCATCTGCCTCTCTTCCCTGGAAAGTAGTTATGCTCCTTGAATTCTAGTTCCTTATTAAGTTACTAGTACTCTTCAAATTTTCTGTCATTGAGAGGCTGCACCATCAAGCTATAGCTGCGTAGAGAGCGGTCAGGTAATTCTTTTCCTTGTCCCACCTCCACCTTCCTTGGATCAATCCCAGCAGTTTCAGCAAATAAAAATGTTGAGAGATTCCATCTGGTAACCTAAGGTATTTCCTCTGTGCCCCAGGTTTCTACATGACCAAAATAGTTCTGCTTTCAAATTCTATCGAAAGAAAGTGTTTGAACTATGTCCATCAATTTGTTTCACATCATCTCCGCACAACCTTCACACTGGTGGTGGTGACACTGCGGGTTCTCAGGAGAGCCCCGTGGACCTCATGGAAGGGGAAGGAGAGTGTGAAGATGAGCCCCCTCCGCGGGAGGCTGAGCTGGAGAGCCCAGAGGTGATGCCTGAGGAGGAGGATGAGGACGATGAGGATGGCGGAGAGGAGGCCCCTGCTCCCGGAGGGGCGGGCAAGTCTGAGGGCAGCACCCCTGCCGATGGCCTTCCCAGTGAGGCTGCTGAGGATGACCTGGCTGGAACACCTGCCCTGTCACAGGCCACCTCAGGTACCTGCTTCCCCCGGAAGAGGATCAGCAGCAAGTCGTTGAAGGTTGGCATGATTCCAGCTCCCAAGAGAGTGTGTCTCATCCAGGAGCCAAAAGGTGAGTGCCCGCCTGTCGGCATAGCTGCCTCCAGCACAGTTCTTGGTTGGTGGGCTGTGAGAGTTAGAAGAGACAGTTGGAGACATTTTAATCCTAAAGAGTTTTGTGCACCACTCCAAAATATGAACCGGCACTCATGTTTCCCGATGGTCTGAAGGCATTGCTCTAAAGACATGTTTCCTTGCTGCCCTGTGGCTTCTGGCACTCTGCTTGCTGCTGGACATTTCCCTGATTGCCTGGATTCAGGTCGGGGCTTCCCCACCTGTGGAGGGATGGGCCTGGGTCATCTCAGCTGTTTTCCTGCCTGTGACTTGGTCAGCTGGGGACCCTTCTGAGCCCCTGGAAGGCCCAGGGTGCTGATAAGCTGCTTCATGTCATGACAGTGAGATGGGAACAGAGCAAGGGTGGTCCCAGGCAGTGGTCAGTGGGACCTGCCTTGGCCATGGGAGGCCATCTCCTGCTCTCTGTGGGGAGGTTCCGGGTTCTTGAGGTATAATTTACCAGCAGTGAAACACACCCTTTTCAGGTGGACCATTTGAGTTTTGTTGACTGTGCAGAGGCGAGACCCCACCAATACAGCAGAGCTGAAGCCTGTTCCCAGAACAGGTCTCTTGTCCCACTGCAGTCCCCTGCCCCATTCAGCCCCAGCAACCACTGACTGTTTTCCGAGACCCAGGTATTCTACCTTTCCTAGTCTGTCAGTACATGGAATTGCATCGCATGTGGCCTTTTGATGGGCAGGCTGTGGCCCAGATGACTCCTGTGCCCCCCGTGCCCTCCAAGCTATCTCCCCACAGTCAGACCTGGACCGTGCTTTCACATGGGACTTCTGCTGCAAAACCTGTGTGTGAAGTTGTAGTGAATGGTGCCCCATTGTGGGACTGTGTTAAACAGTCACCTTTGTGTTCTACATCATTCAGACAGTCACATTTACAGGTGACAGTGGCCTTATGGTTTTGCCTGCTTTGGAATAGTCCTCATGTTTTGTGTTTGAAAACCTTGGTGTTGCAGTGAAATGCTAACCATTCTACTATAACCATCTACTATTACCATCTACTATTACCATCGTTCAAAACTTCAAAACTTCTCGTGGGCCGGGCGCAGTGACTCGTGCCTATAATCCCAGCTTAGTGCGGCTGAGGCAGGAGTATTGCTTGAGCCCGGGAGTTTGAGAACAGCCTGGGCAAGATGGCCAGACCTCATCTTTACAAGAAAAAAAAAATTTAATGTGAAAAAAATGAAGTAAATAATTAAACTTGTCATGGATGGCGGGTAGTGTATCAGAGTGCTTGTTATGTATGCTCTTCTTGGTGGAGTTTTTTATTTCTGTTTTAGAAGCTCTCAGTTCTTTTGGTAGTTGATGAGATAAAACCAGACCTGCGCCGGGTGTACTGACTCACGCCTGTAATCCCAGCAATTTGGGAGACCAAGGCGGGAGTTTGAGACCAGCCTGACCAACATGGAGATACCCTATTTCTACTAAAAATACCGAATTAGCCAGGCGTGGTGGTTCATGCTTGTAATCCCAGCTGCTCGGGAGGCTGACGCAGGAGAATCTCTTGAACCTGGAAAGTGAAGGTTGGCGTGAGCCGAGATCATGCCACTGCACTCCAGCCTAGGCAACAAGAGTGAAACTCCATCTCAAAAAA
>NW_016814942.1:855467-866121 GCF_001698545.2 Rhinopithecus bieti
AAAAAAAAAAAAAAAAAACCAGACTTGCTAATCTCCCTTTCATAAAAAATAAAATAAAATAATATGATTTGGTCCTCTATATGAGAAGCATGGTTGTTTTTTACTAGAAAGTTTTAGGCAGACTTTAATTCTTTTTTTTTGAGATGGAGTTTTGCTCTTGTCGTCCAGGCTGGAGTGCAGTGGCGCAATCTCAGCTCACTGCAACCTCTGCCTCCCGAGTTCAAGTTATTCTCCTGCCTCAGCCTCCTGAGTAGCTGGGATTACAGGAGCTCGCCACCATGCCTGGCTAATTTTTGTACTTTTAGTAGAGACGGGGTTCCACCATGTTGGCCATGCTGGTCTTGAACTCCTGACCTCAGGTGATCTACCTGCCTCGGCCTCCCAAAGCAATGGGATTACAGGCATGAGCCACTGTGCCTGGCCCAGACTAATTATTTCCCAGTGAATTAGCTACAGATAAACTAAGAGGGCGTAGTATCACAAATAGTTGGTACACGAATATTTCTGTAGTCATGGAAAATAATCCATGTATGGGATCCTTTGTTATAAATGTGGGGACTCTTAGGTTTGAATAGACTTTCCAAAAGCGAGGCACCCCTCAAGTGAACCCTTCACTATGGCCCAAGCTGCCTTCCCTGAGTGTGTCCCGCCTCTGCTCACTCCAGGGGTCATACACGTTCATTCCTGAGAAGAGCTGGGGCACAGCTGGGGCTTAGGCCCATGCAGGGCCTAAGACACCTTCTGTCGTCAGAGAACTGTTAGCCAAAATAGACTGCAAGATCTTCAGTCTCTAAGTAATGTAGGGAAAGCACGTGTATGTATGTGTACGTGTCTCTTTCTTTTGTCTTCTAGTCCATGAACCAGTTCGAATTGCCTATGACAGGCCTCGGGGTCGTCCCATGTCCAAAAAGAAGGTGAGCTTAATCATTTGTAGTCCTCACTCAAAGTATAGTTGGTTAGAATTTGTTGGAGTTCCAATGGAAGCTGCAGCTTGTGATTAAGCTATGCTCACATTTCAAACTGAGGTATTAATGTGTAAAACACAACAGAGACTTTTCTCTTGGGAGGACTTTTGAAAACTGTTTTGCCTTTGTCCAAAGCATAGACTTGTGATTCATCTGTGTAATGGATAGTTGAGATCCCTGTAATGGATGCAGTGGGATTTGAGAGATAAACGAGATAGTGGCTTGGCCCTGTAAGAAGTTCAAGCTAGGCCAGGTGTGGTGGCTCACGCCTGTAATCCCAGAACTTTGGGTGGCAGGGGCAGGCAGATCACAAGGTCAGGAGATTGAGACCATCTTGGCTAACACGGTGAAACCCCATCTGTACCAAAAATACAAAAAATTAGCTGGGCGTGGTGGTGGGCGCCTGTATTCCCAGCCACTCGGGAAGCTGAGGCGGAAGAATGGCGTGAACCTAGGAGGCAGAGCTTGCAGCGAGCCGAGATCGTGCCACTGCACTCCAGCCTGGGTGACAGAGCGAGACTCTATCTCAAAAAAAAAAAAAAAAAAAAAAAAGTTCAAGTTAAGGCCTATTGGGTGGCTTACGCCTGTGATCCCAAAAAATACAAAAATTAGTTGGGCATGGTGGCGCATGCCTGTAGTCCCAGCTACTCTGGTGGCTGAGGTGGAAGGATAATTTGGGCCTGAGAGGTCGAGGCTGCAGTGAGCTGATTGCACCATTGCACCCCAGCTTGGGCAACAGAGTGAGACCCTGTCTCCAAAAAAAAAAAAAAAGTTCAAGTTATCCAAGCACACTGATTCACGCCTGTAATCCCAGTGCTTTGGGAGGCCAAGACTTGGGGATCACTTGAGTCCAGGAGTTTGAGGCCAGCCTGGGCAACATAGTAAGATCTATGTCTCCTCCTGGTCTTCTTAAAAAATAAAACATAAAAACATTCAAGCTTAGTAGACTGGAAGTGTGGTGAAGAGAGTGCACTAATCTGCTAGTAAACAGAGCATGGTGTGTGCCGTCAGCACCTCCTACGTGCCAGATCCTGATTGTCCACCTGGAGGCAGCAGCGAGCAGGGCCAACAGTGAAAGAGAAATGGATGAGGTGGTCCTGGGGATGCTGTGGGCAAAGAGAAGCAGGTCAAGGAGAGGGAGAATAAGGTGGGATCTAGGGGATGCCGCTGAATTGGGAAAGCCAAGGGAGGTCTCTCTTGCAGATGATGTTGGCACAAGCCTGGAAGAGCTGAGGAGAAACAGTGTGGAGATCTGAGAAGGGCACAGCCTCAGCAGAGAGTCTGGGGCAGCAAGAGGCCTTTGTGGCAGCAGAGGAATCGGGGGTGGTCACACAGGACCTCAACAGATGTTAACGCTATGGCTCTTTCTCAGGGAAGGGAGGGTCCCTCCGGGACCTGTGGTGGACATGGCCACTAGGGTGGAGAGCAGCCTGTGGGTGGGAAGCAGGAGGAGGCTCAAACTTAAGACAGTTAGGCCGGGCGCGGTGGCTCAAGCCTGTAATCCCAGCACTTTGGGAGGCCGAGACGGGCGGATCACGAGGTCAGGAGATTGAGACCATCCTGGCCAACACGGTGAAACCCCGTCTCTACTAAATATACAAAAAATTAGCCGGGCGATGTGGCGGGCGTCTGTAGTCCCAGCTACTCGGGAGGCTGAGGCAGGAGAATGGCATAAACCCGGGAGGCGGAGCTTGCAGTGGCCGAGATCGCACCACTGCATTCCAGCCTGGGCGACAGAGCAAAGACTCCGTCTCAATTAAAAAAAAAAAAAAAAAGACAGTTGGACCAGGGCATGAGGAGCAACGAGAAGGAGTGAAGATGGAATGGGTGACACCTGCTTGTGGGCTGGGTGTGCAAAAGCCAGGAGTCCAGGTGACGCCAGGGTAGTCAGCTTGGGCAGAAGAGGGACAGAACTACCATTCACTGACCTGGAGGCAGGTTATAGAAAGGGGGCAGATACACTCCAGATGGCCTGGGGGACATAGTACTGGGGGCAGGCAGGGTCACCTGGGACACATGTGGAGAGACTTCACCGGTCCTTCATGGTCAGACAGGAGGGTGGGGAGCCAGGCGAGGTCGCTCTGCTGGTGTCAGGCAATGCCATGTTGCTTCCAACCCCTTCCGAGTGACCTAGGTCAGTCTGACCCCAATTATGGCAGGAAGGAGGAACCTTCCCGAGTCCAGAGCTCATGGTCCTGACTGATGTGCCAGGTTTTAGGCTGAGCTGGCATCTGGTGTCCGTTTGTGTGGCCTGGATAAGGGCACGGCCACATGAGGTCACAGCAGGGCCTTGGTGTCAGGCACAGCTATACTCTAGCCCAGCCCTGCCACCAAGTAGTTTTATAACCTTGGCATGTAACCCCCGAGCCACGGGTTTGTCTGTAAAATGGGATGGCCACACCTACCCAGCAGGTAGGAGGTACGGTGAGGATTAAACTGAACGAGGTTCCTGGTGGGTGTCCTGCACATGCTGCTCTCTCCTTGGGACTCTGCACCTGTCCTCCTTTCTGCCAGTGACTGAAGGGAGGCCATGGTGGCTGCAGCTCTCCTCTGTACACTTCCGCCTCGCCCACAGGGCTTGGCTTTCCTCCAGCTGTCCAGGAAACCGCCATCATGATTGTTCAACACAGATTTGAACATTCACGAAGAAACTTCCAGGCTGAGCCAACCCCTCTTGCGCTGCACCTCCAAGCAGCCATCCTGAAAGGGAAAAGAGTGCAGACCTGCCATTTGGGGACCCCTGTGTCCCGCCATGACCAGCATTTCCCCTTCCTTCCCTACCCGTCACCCCAGGGCCCAGGTCGTGCACAGTTCCCAGGAGGGCCTGACGGATGCCCTGTTTCTCATCTCATCTGGTGGGTTCTGTCACCTCTTTTCTCCAGGCCACTTTCTCATGGCAGGAGGCCCCCCAGTATAGCAGGTCCTGTGTGGTGTCCCCTGGCTTGCAGAGGTGTCTCTTCACTGTTAGTGCCCCTCTTCCTGTCCCAGCCCATAGCATAGCTCCTCCCTTCATACCTTCCCTCCTTAACTGCCCTGCAGAGAAACTTATTCCCACACCACCTCACCAAGACCGCCTCATGCCATTATGGAGGAGCCGCCTGCATCCAGTAACTCACACATGCACACATACAAGATACACACACACATGCATACACACACACAGCTACTTCATATAATACCCTCGGAGATGCGTCTGAAGAGAACAAAGGGAATTTCCCTCCGCCTTTGAAGGTCCAAGTCTAAGCCTATTGAAATGAACTGACAATAGGAAGATTAACAGGATAAAAAATGGTATGCAGTCCAGGTGCACCTGTAATCCATGGACTTTGGAAGGCCAAGGCAGGAGGATCGCTTGAGCCCGGGAGTTCAGGACTGCAGTGAGCCATGATGGAACCACTGCACTCCAGCCTGGGTGACAGAGCAAGATCCTATCTCAAAACAAAAAAGTTATACATATTTATTCACGTGCATAAGCACAGGAGCCATATAAAACATTATGAAAACTCAAAGAAGGGCCAGGTGGTTGAAGCTAAATACCTTTTCATAAGGGAGAGGGCAGTTGGGAGGCTGTAGGTAACTTTAGAGGGGAAGCAGATGATTTTAGGAGAGATGAATGGAGGCAGGCATCATCTTGTGAATGATCGTCACTGAAAATTGAATGGGACTAGAGAACAGCCAATGGTTTGGGCTCTAGGTGTGGTGTTTAACATTCCATGATTTCAACTCTGGTTAATGACGTTTCAGGGAAGGGATCCAAGGCCCTTCTGTTCTTCTTGGGCAGGTCCAGTTTCTAGGTAGATAGGGAACTTGAAGAGAACAGCTTCCTCCTGTGCTTTGGGAGGGACAGAGATGGGAGGGAGGTCAGAGGGACCTTGAGGCTGTTGCTTTAGTCCCACCTGTCAAAGTGCCATAATTTGGGGTATACGTATCTGTTTTTTTGTTTTTGGAGACAGAGTCTCCCTTTGTTGCCAAGGCTGGAATGCAATGGCACGATCTCAGCTCACTGCAACCTCTGCCTCCCGGATTCAAGGAATTTTCCTGCCTCAGCCTCCTGAGTAGCTGGGATTACAGGCATGCACTACCACACCAGGCTAATTTTTGTATTTTTAGTAGAGATGGGGTTTCACCATATTGGTCAGGCTGGTCTCAAACTCTTGACGTCGTGATCCACGCACCTCGGCCTCCCAAAGTGCTGGGACTACAGGCGTGAGCCACCACGCCCAGCCTTGGGTTATCCGTTTCTGATCCCCTACGTCTTGCTGCCTGTTGAGTTCTTGGCACCTCTCCAGGTTGTTTTGTCCCTTTCTAGGGTGAGAACACTGAGGCCCCAGGAGCTCCAGGGGCCCAGGCCTTCCTTATGGGAGCAGTTGCTCTCTTCTCCCTCCCTCCCTCCTGACCTGAGGCCCTGCACTCTCCCTTCTCCCTTCCCTCTCCCAACCCCTGCCTGCCCCAGGCTTAGCCTTTTCTGCCTTGTCTCCAAGCTCCTTTGTCTCTGGAGTGCCTCCCCCATGCACCCCTAACGTTAGGGAAGCTGATTCGTGGGCACCTCAATGCAGATGGCAAGGGGGGGATTTGTATTTTGGTTGAATTGTACCTCGTGAGGCCTGCATGACATGATGGGGCAGGTTGCTAAGCTGATGAGGGCTGACTGCCCAAGGACCTGAGCTCACAGCACTCAGCACGCCCTTCGCACCCTGCTTCCCATGCCCAGGGTCATCTAACCCTCTCCCGGCCACTCCCACCTGTCCCCTGCTCAGACCCCCAGCACCAGCTTCCATGATCCTCCTCAGCACCTTCCTCCCTCCCTCTCAAGAGCAAATGAACCCTCACAGCCTCCTCAGGTAGTTCAGTAAATGCCTTAAAGAAATACATCAGCCAGGCGCAGTGGCTCATGCCTGTAATCCTAGCACTTTGTGAGGCTGAGGCGGGCAGATCAGCCAAGGTCAGGAGTTCGATCAAGACCAGCGTGGCTAACATGGCGAAACCCCATCTCTACTAAAAGTACAAAAATAGTCGGGCGTGGTGGCACACACCTGTAATCTCAGCTACTCGGGAGGCTGAGGCAGGAGAATCACTTGAACCCAGGAGGTGGAGTTTACAGTGAGTTGAGATTGCATCCCTGCACTCCAGCCTGGGCACCAGAGCAAGACTCTGTCTTTAAAAAAAAAAAAAGAAAGGCCGGGCGTGGTGGCTCATGCCTGTAATCCCAGCACTTTGGGAGGCCGAGGCGGGTGGATCACGAGGTCACGAGATTGAGACCATCCTGGCTAACACGGTGAAACCCCGTCTCTACTAAAAATACAAAAAAATTAGCTGGGCATGGTAGCAGGTGCCTGTAGTTCCAGCTACTTGGGAGGCTGAGGCAGGAGAATGGTGTGAACCCGGGAGGCGGAGCTTGCAGTGAGCCGAGATTGCGCCACTGCACTCCAGCCTGGGCGACAGAGGGAGACTCCGTCTCAAAAAAAAAAAAAAGAAAGAAAGAAAATAATAATAATAATAAAAGCTGGGTGCAGGGGCACATACCTGTAGTTCCAGTTAATGGGGAGACTAAGGTGGGAGAATCACTTAAAATCGGGAATTCGAGACCAGCCTGGGCAACATAGCGAGACTCTATATTTTAAAAAAACACAGACAAATTTTGTTTTTTGTTTTTTTTAGACAGAGTCTTATTCTGTTGCCCAGGCTGGAATGCAGTGGCGTGATCTCGGCTCACTGCAACCTCCACCTCCCAGGTTCAAGTGATTCTCGTGCCTCCACCTCCCAAATAGCTGGGATTACAGATGCCCGCCACCACGCCTGGCTAATTTTTGTTATTTTAGTAGAGACAGGGTTTTGCCAGGTTGGCCAGGCTGGTCTCGAACTCCTGACCTCAAGTGATCCACCCACCTTGGCCTTCCAAAGTGCTGAGATTAAAGGCATGAGCCACCGCACCCAGCCCACCCACACAAGTTTGTGAAGAGCCAAGGAATACATGGCAAGGTCTTGGACTGCCCAGCTGGGCTCTCACACAGCAGTGTGTCATGAATATTCATGAGTGAATAGAAATTCCTTCTGCTAGATCCCTGCAGGCTCCTCCTCCAGAGGCCCCAGGGCCCTGTCTGTCCCCACATCTCCATCTAGTGGCCCAGAGAATGCTGCACTTCCCCACCACCCACAGGACCAATCACAGCTGTACTAGCTCTCAGTGAGGTCTGCTCTGAGCTAGACCTCACACAGACTCCAGTATCCAAGTAGAACTCAGTCCCTAGGACAGACAGACAAGGCAGTCAGGGATTGAATGAAGTACTGAGGGAGGGGTATGTTGAGGTGCTTCAGGGAGGGTACTGCCAGCCAGTTCTCACCCACTATCTGGCCCCCATTCTACCTCCAGGCCTATGCCCTGGTGCCCCCCACTCTTCCCTGGGCTGTGCCCTGTGGTCGTCACAGGGCCACCCTTCTTTATCCAGGGCTCCACTGAGGGCCATCCTACTGACACCTTGACCCCGGGACTGGCCATTCCCTTACCCAGTTTTCCCCACAGTCTTGGCACCAGGGTTATAGTGGTGGCTGAGAGGCAGGACTGACCTCAGGCCAGTAACCTCTGACTTAGAAGTTCCATCCCACCCAGGGATGTTGCAGAGAACTGGGAAAGTGACCGGAGCTTGAGCCTGAGCATCTGTAGAGTCAGGAGAGCATTTGGGGGTGAGGGGCTCCAGGCACTGCCTAGGACAGACCCTTGATCCAGGCACCTCCCTGTGGCCCACATGCCTGGACTCCTCTCTCTCCTCAGAAACCCAAGGACTTGGACTTCGCCCAGCAGAAGCTGACCGATAAGAACCTGGGCTTCCAGATGCTGCAGAAGATGGGCTGGAAGGAGGGCCATGGCCTGGGCTCCCTCGGAAAGGGCATCCGGGAGCCAGTCAGCGTGTACGCAGCAGGCAGCCTGGGGTGGGAGTGGGTGGGGCCTCAGTCCTTCCACCTGCAGCCTGACCTTGGCTCCCTCATGCCCAAGATGACTTACAGCTGGCAGTTGATTTTTGTTTTTTAAACAAAAGGCATCTTCAGATGAGAAGCTGATCATTTACATATGCAGGTGTTTACAGGGCTCCTTTCTGTCCTGGTGTAGATTTTTTAACCAGCTTGTTGGCCCTGGTCATTTTGTCCTCATTTGTTATCATCATAAAAGCTAAGTGGTATTTCTGTGTAGTTTTGGCCTGGAACCACTTTCCCATTCCCGGGAACCCATAGCCGGGCCAGCCAGGGTCCCGAACACAGGCCCAAAGTTTATTAAACCCCAATCGTAACATCCAGCAGGCATTTCATTTAATACTGAGCTTAGTCCCTGCTGGGTAAGGCATTCCAAGGTAACCAGGGCCCTCTGGGCACCCTCTCAAAAGCCACCTCTTCTTCGAGGGTGAGTACTCCTTGTTTCCACTGTGAGTCGTGTCTTGATTTTCCCTCTCTTTGATGTCTCAGTGTGTGTCCCAAACACCTGCATCTCATGGACTGTTTGTGCCCATGCCCAGTTCCTGGCATGCCAGGCCCTGGGCTCAGGTGCACAACTGACTCTCTTTTTCACTCCTTAGGGGAACCCCCTCGGAAGGGGAAGGGTTGGGTGCTGATGGGCAGGAGCACAAAGAAGACACATTCGATGTGTTCCGGCAGAGGATGATGCAGATGTACAGACACAAGCGGGCCAACAAATAGGTATGTTTACAGGCCAGTGCATAAGGCCCACCAGCGTGCTGGTATGCAGAGAAATTCCCCCAACAAAGTTGATATTCCCTGTTCCCCCAAAAATGCCACACACAAAAAAATCACAACATTCTGTGAGGGAAACAAAAGGGTCTCTGGATGCGGATATGCCCCATTCTTACCTTCCAGGTTTGCTGAAGGAGCAAACCTCATGTTGGCCAAGGGCAGCTGCACATGGCCTGCCTGGTGCCCTGGCTGTGAGCCCCTCGAGGCCTCTAGGCCAGGCTCCATGAATGTGCGCGTTGAAATAGGCCACGCCTGTCTCTTCTCTTGCTCAAGTTTTCTCTCACAGATGAGGGTCACCTACCACATAACATGACCAGCAAACGGACTGTTCCTAGTCCAGAGGGCCTTGCCATCATGCAAGTGGAAGGGCGACTGTGACAGCCACCACCACAGAGGATGGCAGTTAGCTGTGTCCCTTTGTGAGGGTCTTCAAATCCTTTTCCTTCTGCAGGGCCTTGGGCCTGTAAATATCCTCATCTTTCTACTCTTTTTTTTTTAGTTGTCCCTCTCACCTAATTTCCAACTCAGTTTTGAACAAAATCGTTCTCTTCCTGAATAGATCAAAACCACTGATGAGAAAGATAAGCCTTGAAGCAGGAATTGCCCTTAAAACATCATCCCTGCCCTGGATCGGCCTGGAGCCAGTGCCCAAGTACGGTTTGGTGTGTACATGAAAACAAACGTCTCTGCAGTCTCTGGGGCGGAGGTTTCGCTGGCTTTTCTTTCTCTCAAAGAAAAAACATGCACCATTTTCAATGTGCTTTTGCCTCTCCTCTCTGTTCACATGCTTTTAGCAGCAAGTCCCCTCCAAATCTGTCTTGGTTCCCCTTCAGAAGGTGGCGCTGCCCCCGAAAGGCACCTCAGCCTGTGAGTGCTGAGGAACCAGCTCCTCTGGCTGGTTTTCCAGTTGGACTGGCCATTGCTCTCCAGAAGTGCTCTGTTAGCAAACGTGATGTGGAAACGATCACAGATGGTGTTTTCTCGTTGTTCTCCAGAATTTATACGGGGGAGACAAATCGGTAATTACCAAGTCTGCGCTCGGGTACCAAAGCTCTGAAGCTCTCTGAACAGTTGCCATACTTGAGTTGATGAATGTGTTATTCATGATGTCTCATCTCTTCAGTGCATCTTGAGAGACTTAATGAAATTTTAGCAACAGTACAGAATAGCTCTATCAGGTGGGGAGTAATCATTAAACAGATGAAATCGGCCCCAGATTTACATGTCTCTTTAGAATCCACAGTGTAAGCAAACTACAGTTACAAAAGGATGGGGGTTGTAAACTCTCTGACACTCTGCACTTTTCGCACATGTGGCATCGTCAAGTGCTGTCTTATTACAGCCTTTGTAAGGAAAGGCAGGCTCCCTCTGGGGTGGGCTCTGCAGCTGCTCTATTTCCAGGCGTGTGATCGCTGCCACTCTACAGATTCCCCAGCAGTCTGCTGTGTGTAACTCCACTCAGTTCTCCACTCATTCTTCCTCGTGAAGCAGGAGCATTAAAGTTTTAAGTATGGGCAAAAATCTGGAAAACTTAGGATCCTCCTGACACCCTGGGATTAGGGGACACAGCAGTGGCTAGGGCATCAGCCACAGAACTGAGTGGGAAATGCCACTTGTATTGGCTGTAAAGAAATCCTGGCTTTGGGCTGGGCATAGTGGCTCAAGCCTATAATCCCAGCACTTTGGGAGGCTGAGGCGGGTGAATTACCTGAGGTCAGGAGTTTGAGACCAGCCTGGCCAACATGGTAAAACCCCATCTCTACTAAAAATACAAAAAAAAAAAAATTAGCCAGGCATGGTAGCAGGCACCTGTAATCCCAGCTAGTCAGGAGGCTGAGGCAAGAGAATCACTTGAACCTGGGAGGCGGGGTGCAGTGAGCTGAGATCATGCAACTGCACTCCAGCCTGGGCGGCAGAGCAAGACTCCGTCTCAAAAAAAAAAAGTGATT
>NW_016814942.1:866749-875842 GCF_001698545.2 Rhinopithecus bieti
AGTGAGCCGAGATTGTGCCACTGCACTCCAGCCTGGCAACAGAGCAAGACTCTGTCTCAAAAAAAAAAAAAAAAGAAAGAAAAGAAATCCTGGCTTTCTTTAAGCCACAGACTTCCTAGGCTGTGGTCCGAGGTCCTTGTCTGCCTGTTCCCTGTCACCTTGCAGTGCCACCACCCCCAGGGGCTCTGCTTGCTTCCAGTGGCTTCTGTAGCTTTGGCAACTGGCAGATCTTTATGGCAGTAGAGGTGCCAGCATGGAGGATAGGGCTTGGGTTTATTACCCAACCCTCGAACGAACCAGCCTGTGGGGGCCTGGAGTAGAGCTGGTTTTGGGGAACCACAGGTGCCAGGGGTTCATCTTCTCCTTTCTCCTTCTCCTTTCCTGACTCCTCTGACAGCTTCCATGTTGGCCGTGGGTCAGGTGAATGGATGGAGCTCCGAGCGGGGCTCGGCCTGCTGGCCCGAGCGAGGCACACACACCTACAGCGTGGATCAAGCTCGCTCTCTCCAGCATCGCCCTGACCATTCCATGTGCTTTGTCCTAGCATGTTAATTCTTGACTTTCTCCACTTCATTTTACTAAAAAGTTAAATGCTTCAGGAATTTGTGGTGTGTGGCCACTGACCACCCCCCACCTCCTGCCGCTCCTCCAAGTTTGAGCTGAGATGGTTCTGTGAGTCCTTGGCAGGGGTCAGAGGGCACACCTCCTTGAACCTAGAAAGTCCCTACACTCTCAGAGGACGCCTCTCCTGTGGATTCAGCGCTGGGGCAGTGAAGGTGTCGGGAGCCAGCAGAGCATGGTGCGTGCTGCCAGCTGCCGGGCGGCCGGGATAGAGGAGATGCCACTGGCCCTCCGTGCCCCCAGCCCCTCCCTCTTAATCGAGGCTGCCCTTGCTCTCTGCAGAGGCCACTCTGCAGGATCCTCATGTCGCGCGTGACGTGTGGTGGCACAGCCGTGTCAAAGTCACAGTGTCTTTTCTGTCGTTCTAGTTCCAGGGTCACCCCCAAGAGGACAACAGGCATCTGGAAGTGCTCTCTCGCCACTCTGGGTGCTTACTGTCTCTGGCTTGTTTCCATCACTGGAAATCACTTAGAGAATTGTAGTGTTTTTGGTCCTTGATAAAGCCTAGAAGACATTTGTGATGTTACAAAATGGAAGTTTTCTTTTGTTTCTGTTTTTTAAGATCTAAGAAGTTGTGAATGTTGTTAATCATTTAGCCGTCGCAATAAACGTAGAGGAAATGCAGTGTGCCAGGGTCTCCATGGCTGTGTTTTTAAAATCAGATCAGTCACCAGCGCATGCAGATGGGAGTGCAGTGTAGAACCAGATGACGGCTGCCTCCCAGTGCATGCCCTCCGCCGGCGTGGTGCTCCTCCCTCGGGCCCCTCCTGACTGGCTCACCCCACCTGAGGGACCTTGTGGCACTGTCACCAGGAAAGCCTGGAAGATGCCAGACAGCAGGAAGTGACCAAGCACCGGAGGGAGGGTGATTCCCTTCTTGGGAGGCTGGGGAGGATAATTGGTACCGCTGAATACAGAAGCTGCCTTTGAGGGGTATCAGGGAAGTGGGAGCCATGCCCCTGCTGCCTACGACTCACCTGTGGCCACAGGGCTTTGCCCCATCATCCCAGGGCTGGATGGTACGGCAGTTCCAGCTACCAGAGTAAAACCATGGCCTGCCTGGGCCTCCCTCTGACTGAGGAGCTGCCTCTCTGTCATCTTCATACTCCCTGCTGTCCCTGGGTGCTACCAGCCTGCCCATGGTTCCTCTGCCAACAGCCCCTTGGCCCTCCAGGTGAGGAGGGGCGTGCAGAGGGCACAGCAGGGACCAAGCCAGCACCCAGGGGATCTGCAGGGGCCTCCGCCTGACCAAGGTGAGGAGGGGAGGAGCCAGACTGTGCAGAGGGGGGAGGAGCCAGACTGCGCAGAGAGGGAAGGCGCTGTGCCCAGGGCAGGTGATGCTCATGTAGGAAGGTCCCTGTGGGCAGCTTAGCGGGAGCCTTGAGACAAAGCCCTTAGGAAGCTGAGGCAAGACCTCCAACCTCACTTCTGCTGTGCCCCAGGGGAAGCTGTTTCCAGCCATCACCCTCACCCTGCCTTCATCTTAGTGATGTCTAATCACTAGCTTCAGTGGCACTCCCTGAGAAAGGCCAGAGCCTGCAGGGAAAATGTGGGGCTCACCTGTAGGGGGTGAGCAACTGCCAGGAATTTCTCTTCCATAGTGGAACCCCTCTTCCCCTAGCTCCTCTTAATACCGCCCTGAGGCCAGTCAGGGTGTTAGGAGACAGGAAAAGGGGTGGCCTCCAACCCAGGATGCCTGTCCTGGCGTTGACCCCAGGCAGGTCACTTGATCTCAGGCCTCAGTTTCCCCTATGCAGACTGGGAAGGATCTCATTTGGAAGGTAAAATCTCCCCTGCTGCCTTGTACTAGATTGGTGCAAAAGTAATGGCAAAACCAGCAGTTTACTTTCCCACCAACCTAATAATTTAGGACTAACTGGAACCACAAGATGCCTCTCATGGCCTTTCTCCTCCCTGGCGCTTCCCTGGGGCAAGACGGGTAGAGGGCGCTGCCGAGAAGCCCCAGTAGCAAAAACAAGGAGTGGCTTCAATCCAAGCCTTTGCAGTGCATGTATGCCCACGTACAGACGTGCACGCATGCATGTTCAAGCAGCACGCGAGGACTTTTTCCTTGTAAAAGACGAAAAACCAAACCCAGATGTATGCAGAATGGAGCACAGAGGCTTTCTCCTCCCATGAGTCAAATGACAGGACCCACCAAGGGTGCCACTCGCAGACAGCCGTCCTCTCCCCACAGGCTGTCTCAGCAGTCTCCATGGCCCGTGGGAAAAGAGCAGGTGTTGGGTTGCCTTCGGAGGATATTCCACGTGTAGATGATCATAGGCACAATCGTGTTTTAGATAGAACCTTTAAAATGCAAATTATACTTCAAGTTCTATTCTGCTCCCTGCTTTTTTTCACTTAAAAAATTTCTGAGGCTGGGCACGGTGGCTCACGCCTGTAATCCCAGCACTTTGGGAGGCCGAGGCGGGCAGATCACCTGAGGTTGGGAGTTTAAGACCAGCCTGACCAACATGGAGAAACCCCATCTATACTAAAAATACAAAAATTAGCCAGGCGTGGTGACACATGCCTGTAATCCCAGCTACTCGGGAGGCTGAGGCAGGAGAATCGCTTGAACCCCAGAGGCGGAGGTTTTGTTCAACAGAGATCACGCCATTGCACTCCAGCCTGGGCAACAAGAGTGACACCCAGTCTCAAAAAAAAGAAAAAAAATAAAAAATCTGAAGCTGCGTGTGGTAGCCCATGCTTGTAATCTCAGCTACTGGAGAGGCTGAGGTGGGAGGATAACTTGAGTCCAGGACTGGAGGCTGTAGTGAGTTGAGATTGTATCACAGTACTCTAGCCTGGGCAACCCTGTATCTAAGAATACAAACCTGAAATAAACTTACATATACATGTGTATAGATGATGGTTTGTCATTTAGCTAACAGGGTCTCAACCCCTAGCCATTTGGGTTTTGGGCCCTACATCCTAGAATAGGCTTCTTTGTGGATAAAGTCCAGGAAATAGCATATGAGAACAAAGGGTACTCCTGGGGGTCTCCTCACCTTGCTGCCTCCACACAGTTCATATGCCATCTAACTTTGGGGTGGCCCTGCTGATGCCCCAATTCCCTGTTTTCCCTGCCTCTCGGGGACAGTGGGGGCTGCGGTTCCTTCAGGTGTCTCCAGCAGGCACTGGCCCTTAGGCTGGGCTCCACTGCCAGCCTTACCTCCCAACCCCTGACCCCTTGGGATATGGACCTGTTGACTCTCTCTACCTCCTCCAGGTCCCTCAACTCTGTCCCTGTCACCCACACCCTGTCACTGTCCCCACCTTAACAGTCCAGGAGCCTGTGGTGGTTTGGGGTCACCATGTTCCCTGAGGGGCCCGGCCAGGCCTCTCTCTCCCCTGTGTCCACATACTACCCCAGTGCCCACCCACGGTGGAGGGTGGTGTCTTGAGGGCCAGAGATGTGCCAGCAACAGGGATGCTGTCACTGACCCTCTGCTCACAGTCAGTCCTCCCCCAGGTGGTCAAGCGGTGGGACCCTCCACGCCTCCATTTTCTCCAGTGAAATGCAGCCACCAGCTTGTAGGGTTAAATACATACGGTTACCCAGGACCTCTCTTAGAGGGTTCAGAGGGACTGGTCTTCTTACCGACTGATCTTTTCACATCCCACCCACTTGGGCCTCAGTTTTCCCTCGTGAGGATCCCCAAGCCCTTCTCAGCTCCCCCTGCCCACCCCTCCCGGGCCAGTCTGAGGGTGGGGTGGCCCCCAAACTTGACCACATTCCACAAAGGAGCTAACCAGGGAAAGAGGGATAAGTTGTCACGAAGTCCGCCCACCCCCATATGTTTGGGGGATTAATCCCCCCCAAGGGTTTGGGGGGGATTAATTCCCACCATATGTTTGGGAGATTAAGGGCTGGGCAGAGGTAGGAGCTGGGGATGATTGATGAATGCTGGGGCTGCAGCTTAGGCAACATAGCGAGACCCCACCTCTACAAAAAGAAATTTTTTATTAGCAGGGCATGATAGGGCTGAGGTTGGAGGATTGCTTGAGTCAAGGAGTTGGAGGCTGCAATGAGCTATGAATGCACCACTGCACCCCAGCCTGGACGACACAGCAAGACCCTGTCGTCAACCCCCAACACACACAAAAAAGAGAATTAAAGGAGCTCACAAAATTTCAACCTCAAGGCCCACAGCACAGACCATATACTGAGATAAATCTGATCGTCACTGGCCTCTCTGGACTCCAGTGCTCTCATCCAGGGAGGGTCAGCCCATTTCCCAATGGAAAAACTGAGGCCTGGTGCAGTCTGACTCCAGAGCTTGAATTCTAAACATCAGTATCTGGATTTCCAGCTGATTTCATCTGATTTAGAAGCTCCCTATATATACACACTTGCGTACACATGGACACACCCTGTGCAACGCCATGTGTGCACACATGCACATAGATTCATACAGAGACACATGTACAGGTGTGCACACACATACATATGCATAGGTCTACACACTGCTTCTTTTTCCTACGAAGTCCATACTCATGGCCCTGAGAACTTTAACACTCAGGAATTGCAGCTCTGTAATGACTGGCACTATCCACTTCCTTCACACCCCAGGAGGGGGACCTCACGAGCTGAGCTTTTCTTGGCTGGATTTTTTTCCAGCAGTTCCTCAGGTTGGACTCACAGGAGCACCATCTCCCAGTTCCTGCAGCTCGTGGCCAGGTGTGAAAAGAGGAGCCTTAGCCTCGAGATTTCAGCTTCCACATCTTCATGACTTGCTTTTTCCAGGAGCAAAGCAAACCTTAAGAATTTGAATCCTCAGTCCTAACATGTCCTTTCTGTGCTGTGTGACCTGGGGCGGGTGATCCACCTCTCGGAGCGTCAGCTTCCTCATTTGCAAATGGGGAGAACAGCAGCATCTACAGAAGGATGCTTAGGAGCAGCACCAGCGCACTGTGAGCTCAGACATCTGCTGATCTGTTTCCATTGTTCTGCATCACTGGACCCAGTCCTTGAGGCATCCCATTGACTCACTCCTCCTTAAAACAAAGGCCAGGCGCGGTGGCTCATGCCTGTAATCACAGCACTTTGGGAGGCCAAGGCGGGCAGATCACCTGAGGTCAGGAGTTCGAGACCAGCCTGGCCAACATGGTGAAACCCTGTCTCTACGAAAAATACAAAAATTAGCCGGGTGCGGTGGTGCATGCCTGTAATCCCAGCTACTCGGTAGCCTGAAGCAGGAGAATCGCGTGAACCCAAGAGGCGGTCGTTGCAGTGAGCCGAGATCGCATCACTGTACTCCAGCCTGGGCAACGAGCAAAACTCTGTCTCTAAATAAATAAATAAATAAATAAAATGAAGTTTCCTGAGTCCTTACCTAGACCCCGTGACATGATGGAAGGGCCTTGACCCCAAGGTCCTGGTCACAACGAGTGACTTTGGAAAATTCACTTCACTCTTTAGGGACCCTAGCATGCTCATCTTAGAATAAAGATGCTCCAGGCTGGGTGTGGTGGCTCACACCTGTAATCCCAGCACTTGAGGAGGGAGAGGAAAGAGGTCTGCTCGAGGCCAGGAATTCAAGACCACCTGGGCAACATAACAAGACCTAATCTCTATTAAAATTAAAAAAACAAAACAAAACAAAACAAAACTAGCCCGGCATGATGGCACACGCCTGTAGTCCCAGCTACTTGGGAGGCTGAGGAGGAAGGATCACTTGAGCCCGGGAGGTCAAGGCTGCAGTGAGCTGTGATCGCACCACTGCACTCCAGCCTGGGTGACAGAGACTTTGTCTCAAAAAAAAAAAAAAAAAAAAAAAAATCCAGTTGCAAAGTGTAGCATAATTTTTGTAAAAATCTTGTAAAATGTAGACAAATGCCCCATATATGGCAATGCTGGGCTGTGTTTCAGCACAAAGATGGGTCTACTCCAAACCGGCCACGTGGTAGGCCACATGGGGTCCGGGCGGGGGTGCCACCCCCCACCAACACCAGCCATGCGCCTCCTTGCAACCAGTTTGAAAGGAAAATCCACTGAAGAATGTTTAGAGGAAGTAAAAACAGCAAAGAACATGCTGGCAGCAATTGTCGGCCTTTGTTTCAGAGGCAGCTGTGGTCTTAGGAGAAAATACGATCAGATTCGAACCAAGACAGTTTCTTCCTGTGTCAAATGGGGAAATAAGCCTGGCTTCCTCCCATGGCCATTGTTCAAAGCCTGCTGTGAAAAACCCTCTGACATCTCCCTGGCAGAGGCTCTGATCGGCTTCTTACATCTGTCTGTTCACTCATTCATTCATTCATTCACCACACATTTTTATTTGTTGGTTTTTGTTTTGAGACAGGGTCTTACTCTGTCGCCCAGGCTGGAGTGTAGTGGTGCCACCTTGGCTTACTGCAACCTCTGCCTCCAGGATTCACGTGATCCTCCCACCTCAGCCTCCTGAGTAGCTGGGACTATGGGCACGCACCACCACACCCAGCTAATTTTTGTATTTTTTGGTAGAGAGGGGCTTTTGCCATTGTGTGGTGGCTCATGCTTATAATCCCAGCACTTTGGGAGGCCGAGGCGGATGGATCACTTGAGGTCAGGAGTTTGAGACCAGCCTGGGCAACATGGCAAAACTCCATTTCTACTAAAAATACAAAAATTAGCCAGGCATGGTGGTGCACACACATAGTTCCAGCTACTCGGGAGGCTGAAGCGGGAGGATCACTTGAACCCGGGAAGTGGAGGTTGCAGTGAGTTGAGATGGCGCCACTGCACTCCAGCCTGAGTGATAGAGTAAGGCCCTGTCTCAAAAACAAACAAAAAATTTATCATCATTATCATTATTATTTAAGACAGCATCTCACTCTGTAGCCCAGGCTGGAGTACAGTGGAATGATCATAGCTCTCTGCGGCCTTGACCTCCTGGGCTCAAATGATCATCCAGCCTTAGCCTCCTGAGTAGCTGGGACTACAGGCATGTATCACCATGCCTGGCCTGATTCACACCTTTTAAAAGAGCAGTCTAGAAGGGCAGGAATGAAAGCAGGTTCTGAACTGTTCCATCTATACCCCTCGGTTCCAGCCCCATTTAATGGTAGGCACCTGTGCAAGGTATCAGGGCTACCCTGGGCTGCTGGAGCACCCTTTGCCTGAATGCCCACTGGAACCAGAAGTGCCTGGAATTGACATTTCCCAGGGTAACCCTGACAGCTGAAGAGAGTTGTTATGAATAACTTAGCCAAAAGACACAGAGACATAGACCCCGTGTGCTGGCCAGCTATTTGGTAAAACAGCCATTCTCAGGTAGTTGTCTGAAATGTGGCCTTAGACAATGTTGTAGGCTCCATCTCAGCCCCGAGCCCCAGGGAGGTCACTTACAAGGAACCCAGAGCAAACCTGCCCTTTCTGGAAATGGCTTGGACATCCCCCCTGCCTACCCTAGAGCCTTTGACAGTTTCCCTGTTGCAGTCCAGAGATGTTCACCCTTTCCTTTCCAGCTTTCCACATTCTTGGCAGGTTGTTGCAAGAAGCAGAGATGTCTGGGCACAACTGTGTCCCTCAGAAAACCTTCTTCCCCTTCCCCTTCCCCTTCCCCTTTCTTCTCCTTCTCCTTCTCCTTCTTCTTCCTTCTTCCTTCTTCTTCTTCTTTTTTGAGACGGAGTCTCACTCTGTTGCCCAGGCTGGTGGAGTATAGCGGCTCGATCTAGGCTCACTGCAACCCCCTGAAACCCCTACCTCCTAGTTTCAAGCAATTATTTTGCCTCAGCTTCCCAAGTAGCTAGGACTACAGGCATGCACCACCACACCTGGCTAATTTTTGTATTTTTAGTAGAGATGGGGTTTCACCATGTTGCTCAGGCTGGTCTTGAACTCCTGACCTCAGGTGATTCATCCTCCTCTGCCTCCCAAAGTGTTGGGATTACAGGCATGAGCCACTGCACCTGGCCATAAAACCTTCTTTTATCCAAGTCCAAGTAAGTAGGAGTCCAGGGTCGGCACCTGGGGGGCATCCTTGGATACCAATGGATATTTTATAGCACCAGGCAAAGGACACTTGGCACCTGCGCTCCTTTCACCTTTGGCAACCACAGCTCCCTTTACAGATGAGAAAACTGAGGCCTAGAGGCGTTGGTTAACAACTCTCTGGGGCAGGCAGGAGGGGCATCCAAGCCATTTCCAGAAAGGGCAATTCTTAACCAGGGCTGGCCTGTAGCATTTTTTTTTTTTTTTTTTTGGAGACAGAGTCTCACTCTGTCACCCAGGCTGGAGTGCGGTGGCACTGCAGCTTCAACCTCCCTGAGCTCAGGTGATCCTCCCATTTCAGCCTCCCAAGTAGCTGGGACTGCAGGCATGCACCACCATGCCTGGCTTTTATATATAATATATATAATATATACATATAATATACATATAATATACATATAATACATATAATATACATATAATACACATATAATACATATAATACACATATAATACACATATAATATACATATTATATATAATATATATAATATATA
>NW_016814942.1:876498-887983 GCF_001698545.2 Rhinopithecus bieti
TATTATATATATAATATATATATATAAAAAAAGAAGCATTCCCCTGGCACTATGATCATCTGTTTATAGCTATTTCTCCCACTCTGGGCTCTGTTCTAGCACCCAACTCAGTGTCTGGCACACAGTGGATACTCAATGAATGTGGTTTAGGTGGGATCTCACTCTATCACCCAGGCTGGAATGCAGTGGTGCAACGATAGCTCACTGCGGCCTCCACCTCCTGGGCTCAAACGATCCCACCTCAGCCTCCTGAATATCTAGAACTACAGGTGTATCCAGCACACCTGGTTAATTTTATTTATATTTTTGCAGAGACGGGGTCTTGCTATGTTGCCCAGGCTTTTTTTTTTTTTTTGAGACAAAGTCTCATTCTGTCGCTTGAGATGCCATTTAAATTATAATAATGATGATAAATTGTTTGTTTTTTTGTTTTGTTTTGTTTTTGAGACAGGGTCTTACTCTGTTGCCCAGGCTGGAGTGCAGTGGCACCATCTTGGCTCATTGCAACCTCCACCTCCGGGGTTCAAGTGATCCTCCTGCCTCAGCCTCCTGAGTAGCTGGGACTATATGCGCGTGCCACCACACCAAGACAATTTTTGCATTTTTAGCAGAGATGGTGTTTTGCCATGTTGCCTAGGCTAGTCTTGAACTCCTGACTTCAAGTGATCAGTCCCCCTTGGCCTCCCAACGTGCTGGGATTACAGGTGTAAGCCACCACACCCAGCCACCCAGGCTCATTGGTATCACCTCAAAAAGAAACCTTGTCTCCATCAGCAGTCACTCCCCATTCCCCTCCCCCAGCCCCTGGCAACCACCAGTTTGCTTCCTGCCTATGGATGTGCCTGTTCTAGGCATTTCAGATCAATGGAATCTCACACTGTGTGGCCTTTTGTGTCTGGCTTCTCTCACTCAGCATCGTGTTTTGGGCGTTCATTCACGCCGTAGCATGGATCAATGCTTCCTTCTTTCTCTTTTTTTTTTTTTTTTTTTTTTTGTTTTGAGACAGAGTCTTGCTGTGTCGCCCAGGCTGGAGTGCAGTGGCACAATCTCAGCTCACTGCAAGCTCCACCTCCTGGGTTCATGCCATTCTCCTGCCTCAGCCTCATGAGTAGCTGAGACTACAGACGCCCACCACCACGCCCAGCAATTTTTTTTTTTTTTTTTTGTATTTTTAGTAGAGACAGGGTTTCACCGTGTTACTCAGATTGGTCTTGATCTCCTGACCTCGTGATCCGCCCACCTGGGCCTCCCAGAGTGCTGGGATTACAGACTTGAGCCACCGCGCCCAGCCTGCTTCCTTCTTTTCCATGGCTGAATCATATCCCACTGTGTGGATCCATGCACCAGCTGGAACACACTCCGTTATCCATGTACCAGCTGATGCGCATGGGAAGGTTTCCACTTTCTGCCAACCGCGACTAGAGCTGCTGTGGACATGCATGGACAGGTGTTTGTGTGGACGTGGTTTTCCCCATCTCTGAAGCACTTCCCTGGCAGTGTCAGTCAATGTCTAATGGTTATTGTGAAACTTGTTAAACTTCAGCCACATAGTCAGCTGGGTTGCACAGACCACAGATCGAATCCCCCAGGCTTTGAAATCTGCCCCACCCCAATTCCCACATCTCTGAAGGGGTCTTTTTTCTTTTCTTTTTTTTTTTTTTTGAGACATAGTCTTGCTCTGTCACCCAAGCTGAAGTGCAGTGGTACAATCTCGACTCACTGCAACCGCAGCCTCAAGTGACTCTTCTGCCTCAGCCTCCCGAGTAACTGGGACTACAGGCACATGCCACCAAGCCCGGCTAATTTTTGTATTTTTAGTAGAGACAAGGTTTCACCATGTTGGCCAGGCTGGTCTCAAACTCCCAACCTCAAGTGATCCGCCTGCCTCAGCCTCCCAAAGTGCTGGATTACAGGCGTGAGCCACTGCACCCAGCCAGAAGGGGGCCATTTTTGGTCTTCAAATCCAATGTGTCTGCCTCCCAGGCTTTTTGTGACTGAGGACATCCCTGTCCGCAGGCCAGCCAAAGCAGATCTGTGACCTGGCCCAGGCTGTGGGGTTCTATGGATGGCTGATCAAGCAGCGTCCTGCCCTCAGTTTATTTTGGTCGAGGGTAACAGGCTTTGTCAGTACCTCAGACCTGGCCCTGTCCAGGACCATGAAACCCAAGGCCTCTAATGTGTGTCCTAGGTCTGCAGGTGTCTTGGGTGGCGTCCAAGCCTAGGAAGCTGGCCTGGGTTCAGCGGACAAAGGCTAAGGCAATCAGCTGAGGTCCTGCCACCGGAAGCTGTCCCTATCTCAGAAATTCCCTGAGTGGCCAGGCACAGTAACTCACGCCTGTAATCCCAGAACTCTGGGAAGTTGAGGCGGGCAGATCACTTGAAACTGGGAGTTCAAGACCAGCTTGGCCAATATGGTAAAACCCTGTCTCTACTAAAAATACAAAAATTAGCCAGGCATGGTGTCAGGCGCCTGTAATCCCAGCTACTCAGGAGGCTGAGGCAGGAGAATCGCTTGAGCCGAGGAGACGGAGCTTGCAGTGAGCCGAGATCATGCACTGCACTCCAGCTTGGGCGACAGAGCGAAACTCTGTCTCAAAAAAAGAAAAGAAAGAAACTCCCTGAGTATGTACTGGAAAGCGAACCCTGCCTCCTTCCCATCACGAGGCCTCTGGGTGCCTGCATCAGTAAGGGCTTACGAGAGAAACAGAACCAACAGGAAATATACATATTACATATATAGAGATTTTCTCTAAAAAAAAAAAAAATTAAGATTCATTTTAAGTCTGGACATGGTGGTTTATGCCTGGAATCCTAGCGCTTTGGAAGGCTGACAGGGAAAGATTGCTTGAGCCCGATAGTTTAAGATCCCATGTTTATGAAAAGTTTAGAAAAGCTTGGGCATGGTGGTGTGTGCCTGTGAGCCCAGCCACTCCAGAGGCTGAGGTGGGTGGATTGTTTGAGCCCAGGAGGTCGAGGCTGCAGTGAGCCATGATCCCACCACTGCACTTCAGCCTGGGTGACAGAGATCTTGTCTTTCTCTAAAAAAAAAAATGTATTTTAAGGAATTAGCTCATGCAATCGTGGGGGATGATAAACCCAAAATTCATGGGGCGCTCTAGCAGGTTGGAAATAGGGAGGATTTCTTTGTTGCAAGCTTATGAATTCCTTTTTCCCTCTAGAAGCTGTTTTTGCTCTCTGAAGGACTTCAACTGATTAGATAAGAAGCATCAGCTGGGTGCAGTGGCTTATGCCTGTAACCCCAACATTTGGGAGGCCAAGGTGGGAGGATCAGGAGGTCAGGAGATCAAGACCATCCTAGTTAACACAGTGAAACCCCATCTCTACTGAAAAATACAAAAAATTAGCCGGGCACAGTGGCATGCACCTGTAGTCCCAGCTACTTGGGAGGCTGAGGCAGGAGAATCACTTGAACCCAGGAGGCGGAGGTTGCAGTGAGCTGAGATCATGCCACTGCACTCCAGCCTGGGAAACAAGAGTAAAAGTCCATCTCAAAAAAAAAAAAAGAGGCCAGACGTGGTGGCTAGTCCCAGCACTTTGGGAGGCCAAGGCAGGCAGATCACGAGGTCAGGAGATCAAGACCATCCTGGCTAACACAGTGAAACCCTGTCTCTACTAAAAATACAAAAAATTAGCTGGGTGTGGTGGCGGGCGCCTGTGGACCCAGCTGCTCAGGAGGCTGAGGCAGGAGAATGGCGTGAACCTGGGAGGCAGAGCTTGCAGTGAGCCGAGATTGTGCCACTGCACTCCAGCCCGGACTACAGAGCGAGACTCTGTCTTAAAAAAAAAAAAAGAAAAACAAATTAGCCGGGTGTGGTGGCACGTGCCTGTAGTCCCAGCTACTTGGGAGGCTGAGGCACTAGAATCGCTTCAACCCAGGGGGCGTTGCAGTGAGTTGAGATCACGCCACTGCCCTCTAGCCTGGGCAATAGAGTGAGACTCAGTTTCAAAATTAAAAAAAAAAAAAAATTTAACTGAATATGGTGGTTCACGCCCGTAGTTCCAACACTGGGAGATGGAAGGACCATATGAACCCAGGAATTCGAGACCAGCCTGGAGTACATAGTGAGACCCCCATCTCTACAAAACATAGACTCAGCATGGTGGCTCATGCCTATAATACCAGCACTTTGGGAGGTTGAGGTGGGCAGATCACTTGAGGTCAGGAGTTTGAGACCAGCCTGGCCAACATGGTGAAAACCCATTTCTATTCAAAATACAAAAATTAGACGGGTGCGATGGTGCATGCCTATAGTCCCAGCTATTCAGGGGGCTGAGGCAAGAGAATCGCTTGAACCTAGGAGGCAGAGGTTGCAGTGAGCGGAGATCATGCCCCTGGGCAACAGAACGAGACTCTGTTTCTAAATAAATAAATAAATAAATAAATAAATAAATAAATAAAGTTAGCCAGGTGTGGCGGTGTGTTCCTATAGTCCCAGCTACTTGGGAGACTGAGGCAAGAGGATCACTTGAGCCCAGGAGGTCAAGGTTACAGTGAGCTATGATTGCACTACTGCACTCCATCTTGAGTGAGATGCCATTTCTAAAAAAATTTAAAAACACCTTTGCAGCAACATCTAGACTAGTATTTGACCAAACAACTGGGCCCCATAGGCTGGTCAAATTGATGCATAAATTTTAGCCATCACTGTATGCTTCCCTGTCCCCCTACCATCCTACCTGCTAAAACGCCACCTCCTCTGAGAAGCCTCCTGTGATGTGTCCTACCCCAAGTGAGAAAACACAGAGAAGTGTTGATCAGTTTCACTGGAGCAGAGGGAGCAACAGGTACAAAGGTCTGGGAGCCAGAAGGCGGGTGAATAGGGCAGACACGGGGGGTACTTGTGGCAGAACAGTAGAGACGCCAGCAGGTGCAAGAGCTCCAAGGTCAGAGACGGAGCTTCATTTTGTTCCGGGGCAATAGGGAGCCAAAGTAGGCGTTAGAGCAAGAGAGGAGCATAGTTACATTCATGAACCTTTGCAAGAGTTGCCATTGGCTGTTGTGGGTCCATCAGGTGGCAGTTGGTGGGGGTCAGGGCACCTGTCCAGGCAAGAAATGGCAAGGCCTGGGCCAAGGGCATAGGGAAGGGGGTGGGGTGGATTCAAAAGCTTCCAGGGGCAGAGTGGGTCAGCCTGGGAGGTAGCAGTGTGAATTCCTAAACCATAACACTAAGCAGTGAGCCAAGGGAGACAAGCACCATGTGCAAACCTCTGTTCTCTCCCAACCGCAATCCAGAACAGCCTCCTTAGGCTGCCGAAAATCAAATGAGCTGACCCTGCAGGTCTTCGGCACCGATGTCTCTCGCCACCTGTGCAACCATCTGAAGGATGCTAAGTGGCAACAGTTGCCTCCTCTCCCTGCTCCCAGTGGAAACCCCATCCCCTTTCTCTGGCAGACAGCATGGCAAGGAACAGGGGCTCCATCTTCCTGTTCCCCAAACACACCAAGTTCCTTCCTACCCCAGGGCCTTTGCACTGATGGTTCTCTCTCCCTGGAATGCTTTTCCTGCCATTTTCCCCGTTACCCACTCTTCCTTGTTCCCCAGGACTCGGCTTAACTGCGATTTCCTCCAGGAAGTTCTCTCCACCTTCCTGAGTCTATATGACATCACCTGTTTTAACAACCAGGATTTGAAACCTTTTTTTTTTTGAGACAGGGTCTCACTCCGTCAACCAGGCTGAAAATGCATTGACCCCATCACAGCTCACTGTAGCCTTAAATTCCTGGACTCAAGCAATCCTCCACCTTGTCCTCCCAAAGCTCAGAGGAATCTTTTTTTTTTTGAGACAGAGTCTTGATCTGTCACCAGGCTGGAGTGCAGTGGCGTGATCTCAGCTCACTGCAACCTCCGACTCCCGAGTTCAAGTAATTCCCCTGCCTCAGCCTCCCAAATAACTGTGACTACAGGTGCCCGCCACCACACCTGGCTAATTTTTGTATTTTTAGTAGAGACAGGGCTTCACCATGTTGGCCAAGATGGTCTCAATCTCTTGACCTCATGATCCACCCACCTCGGCCTCCCAAAGTGTTGGGATTACAGGCATGAGCCACCACGCCCGGACAGGAATTTTTTTTTTTTTTTTTTTTTGAGACGGAGTCTCGCTCTGTCACCCAGGCTGAAGTGCAGTGGCCAGATCTCAGCTGACTGCAAGCTCTGCCTCCCGGGTTTATGCCATTCTCCTGCCTTAGCCTCCCGCCCGGCCAGTCAGCTGCGGACTGACAGGCCGCCGCCGAGGCCACCTCGCCTTGGCTAGTTTTTTGTGTTTTTTAGTAGAGACGAGGTTTCAACCGTGGTTATGCCGGATGGTCTCTGATCTCCTGACCATCGTGATCCGCCCGTCTCGGTCCAAGGTGCTGGGATTACAGGCTTGAAGCCACCACGCCTTAGCCCCTTTTTTTTATTTCTTTTTTTTTTCTTTTTCTTTGAGACTGGAGTCTCGCTCTGTTGCCCAGGCTGGAGAGCAGTGGGCAAGGAATCCTCGGCTCACTGTAACCTCTGCCTCCCCAGGTTCAGCCAAATGTCTCTGCCCCAGCCTCACTGAGTAGCTGGGGATTACAGAGCGCCCACCACCGACACCCATGCCTAATTTACCCTAGCTAATTTTTTTTTTTTTTTTTTTTTTTTTTTTTTTTTTTTTTTTCGTTTTTTTTTTTTGAGACGGAGTCTTGCCTTTGTCGCCTGGGCCTGAAGTCGCAGTGGCCGGATCTCAGCTCACTGCAAGCTCCGCCTCCCAGGTTCACGCCATTCTCCTCCTGCTCAGCCTCCCGAAGTACTGGGACACAGGCGCCCGCCACCTCGCGCAATTTTTTGTATTTTAGTAGAGTAAAGGGATGAGCGAAGAGAGTATACCAAGAATAATAGCCAGGAGGTCAAACAATCACACCTCAATGATCCCACCAACCGTCTACGGCCTCACCAATAGGCTGGCTGGGATTACAGCTTGAGCCCCAGCGCGCGCCCGGGCCTACCGCAGGCGCCTAAATTTTTAGTAGATACAGGGTTTCACCATCTTGGCCAGGCTGGTCTTGAACTCCTGACCTCATGGTCCACCTGCCTCGGCCTCCCAAAGTGCTGGAATTACAGATGTGAGCCACCACACCCAGCCTGGCCAGAAATACTTTTAACACACAACTCTAGCTATGAGGCTTCCCTGTTCTCACACTCTCCATGGCTCCAAGAATATTCCAGCCCCTCTGCCCATTGTCCAGAGCCCTTCAGAGCAGGCCTTATCTCATGTCTCATTGCTGATTCTTTTCCAAATATAAGTTGTTCTCTTGCCTGAATTGCTCTTCTCCCACCTTTGTGTTTGGTGAACTTCTATTCAACCTTCAAAACCCCATTCAGGCCGGGCGCGGTGGCTCAAGCCTGTAATCCCAGCACTTTGGGAGGCCGAGACGGGCAGATCACGAGGTCAGGAGATCGAGACCATCCTGGCTAACATGGTGAAACCCCGTCTCTACTAAAATAGAAAAAACTAGCCGGGCGAGGTGGCGGGCGCCTGTAGTCCCAGCTACTCAGGAGGCTGAGGCAGGAGAATGGCGTGAACCCGGGAGGCGGAGCTTTCAGTGAGCCGAGATTGCGCCACTGCACTCCAGTCTGGGCGACAGAGTGAGACTCCGCCTCAAAAAAAAAAAAAAAAAACCCCATTCAAATGGCCCCTCCTCCAGAAACCCCTCCCTACCCCTTAGACCAAGCTTGTCCAACCCATGGTCCATGGGCCACATGCAGCCCAGGACAGTTTTTTTTTTTTTTTTTTTTTTTTTTTTGAGACGGAGTCTCGCTCTGTCGCCCAGGCTGGAGTGCAGTGGCCAGATCTCAGCTCACTGCAAGCTCCGCCTCCCGGGTTTACACCATTCTCCTGCCTCAGCCTCCCGAGTAGCTGGGACTACAGGCACCCGCCATCTCGCCCGGCTAGTTTTTTGTATTTTTAGTAGAGACGGGGTTTCACCGTGTTAGCCAGGATGGTCTCGATCTCCTGACCTCATGATCCGCCCGTCTCGGCCTCCGAAGTGCTGGGATTACAGGCTTGAGCCACCGCGCCCGGCCTCCAGGACAGCTTTAAATGCAGTCCAACACAAATTTGTAAACGTTATTAAAATATTATGAGATTTTTTTCAAGCTGAATGATGAAGAAATAAAATAGGAATAAAACAAAACAAAACGGGCCGGGTGCAGTGGCTCACGCCTGTAATCCCAGCACTTTGGGAGGCCAAGGCAGGTGGATCACCTGAGGTCAGGAGTTTCAGACCAGCCTAACCAACAAGGTAAAACCCCATCTCTACTAAAAAATACAAAAATTAGACGGGTGTGGTGGCAGGTACCTGTAGTCCCAGCTACTCGGGAGGCTGAGATGGGAGAATTGCTTGAACCTGGGAGGCAGAGGTTTCAGTGAGCCGAGATCACGCCACTGCACTCCAGCCTGGGCAACAGAGTGATACTCCATCTCAAAACAAAAAACAAAAAAATTATGTTTTTTTTTTTTGCAATATTTTCTGTTTTAGCTCATCAGCTATCATTAGTGTTAGTGAATTTTATGTGTGGCCCAAGTCAATTCTTCTTCTCCCAATGTGGCCCAGGGAAGTCAAAAGATTGGACACCCCAGATTTAGAGTCCTCAGTCCCCTCTGGGGGTGTCCATGTCTAGCTCTGTCTCCCAAGGCTGGGGGCTTTTGGGAGGCCCTGGCATCACCTATGAAAGGCTGACCATAACTGTCATAATTTATTTTAATATTGGTACACACCTCATCATTTATTTTGAGATGTAGTCTTGCTCTGCTGTTACCCAGGCTCGAGTGCAGTGGCGCGATCTCGGCTCACTGCAACCTCTGCCTCCTGGGTTCAAGCAAGTCTCCTGCCTTACCTTCCCGAGTAACTGAGATTATAGGCACCAGCCACCACACCCCACTAATTTTTGTATTTTCAGTAGAGTTGGGGTTTCACCATGTTGGCCAGACTGGTCTTAAACTCCTGACCTCAGGTGATCTACCTGCCGTGGCCTCCCAAAGTGCTGGGATTACAGGCGTGAGCCACCATGCCCGGCTTATAATACGTTTCTATGCAGACTTGAGAATGTACATCTTTCATCCGTCCATCCCATTTGCAAATGGGGCTCAATTTCTGCAGCTTCCACCTTCCAAATGCCTTTGACATTCTTCCAGGAGTTATAATTCTTCTCTGATTTGTTAAGATTTGACAACTCTCTCCCAAGGCATGTGGAAAAGCATTAGAACCTCACATCAGTGAAGGAGAACCGTTGAGCCCTGTCATGGAGAATTTATTTCCTCTTGAGAATGTTCTGTCTTTTTTTTTTTTTAGATAGAGTCTTGCTCTGTCACCAGGCTGGAGTGCAGTAGCACGATCTCAGCTCACTGCAACCTCCGCCTCCCGGGTTTAAGCGATTCTCCTGCCTCAGCCTCCCGAGTAGCTGGGATTACAGGCATGCGCCACCATGGCTAACTTTTGTATTTTTAGTAGAGATGAGGTTTCTCCATTTTGGTCAGTCTCAAACTCCCGACCTCAGGTGATCTGCCCACCTCGGCCTCCCAAAGTGCTGGAATTACAGGTGTGAGCCACGGCAACAGGCCTTTTTCTTTTCTTTTCTTTTCTTTTCTTTTTTTTTTTTTTTGAGACAGAGTCTTGCTCTGTTGCCCAGGCTGGAGTGCAGTAGCACAATCTTGGCTCATTGCAATCTCCACCTCCAAAGTTCAAGCAGTTCTCCTGCCTCAGCCTCCTGAGTATCTGGGATTACAGGCATGTGCCACCACGCCCAGATAATTTTTTATATTTTTGGTAGAGACAGAGTTTGGCCATGTTGGCCAGGCTGTTCTTGAACTCTTGACCCCAAGTGATCCGCCTCGGCCTTCCAAAGTTCTGGGATTACAGGTGTGAGCCACTGCACCTGGCTGAATGAAGGTCCCATTTCTGTTGGATACATTCACAGAAGTGGAGTTGCTGCCGTGTGTGTGGTCTCCTACCTGCATGCACAGTTTCCTTCACATCCCTTCCCTGGCCACATCATGGTGTGTCATGAAGACACTAATTTTTTTTTTTTTTTTTTTTTTTTTTTTTCCAGACAGGGCCTTGCTCTGTCACCCAGGCTGGAGTGCAGTGGTGCAATCGTGGCTCATTGCAACCTCAACCTCCTGGGCTCAACCAATCCTCCTACCTCAGCCTCCCAAGTAGCTGTGACCATAAGCATGAATGTGGGTTCATGCCACATGCCTGGGTAATTTTTAAATTTTTATTGTTTGTAGACATAGGGTCTCAAACTTCTAGGCTCAAGCAATCCTCCCGCCTTGACCTCCCAAAGTGCTGGGATTATAGGCATGAGCTACCACACCCGGCCCAGACACTAATTTAACCAGGCCTCTCAGGTTGGATCTGAGGGCTGCTTCCAACTTTTCCTGGTATAAGAAATATTCGGCCGGGCGCAGTGGCTCACGCCTGTAATCCCAGAACTTTGGGAGGCCAAGGCGGGCAGATCACAAGGTCAATAGTTTGAGACCATCCTGGCCAATAGGGTGAAACCCCATCTCTACTAAAAATGCAAAAATTAGCTGGGCCGTGGTGGCACATGCCTGTAATCCCAGCTACTCGGGAGGCTGAGGCAGGAGAATCTCTTGAACCAGGGAGTCAGAGGTTGCAGTGAGCCAAGATCATGCCATAGCACTCCAGCCTGGGCAACAGAGTGAGACTCCATCTAAAAAAAAGAAAAAAAAAAAGATATATTCTCCAGGTCAGGTGTGGTGGCTCACACCTTCACACCTATAATCCAAGCACTTTAGAAGGCCGAAGTGGACGGATCACTTGTGGTCAGGAGTTTGAGACCAGCCTGGACAACATGGTGAAACTCCTGTCTCTACTAAAAATGCAAAAATTGGCTGGGTGCAGTGGTTCATGCCTGTAATCCCAGCACGTTGTGAGGCCGAGGCAGATGGATCACCTGAGGTCAGAAGTTCGAAACCAGCCTGGCCAACATAGTAAAACCCCGTCTCTACTAAAAATACGAAAATTAGCCTGGCATGGTGGCAGGCGCCTGTAATCCCAGCTAGTCAGGAGGCTGAGGCAGGAGAATTGCTTGAACCCAGGAAGCAGAGGTTGTAGTGAACCGAGATCATGCCATTGTACTCCAGCCTGGGCAACAGGAGTGAAACTCCATCTCAAAAACAAAACAAAACAAAACAAAAAAACGGTTGGGCGCAGTGGCTCACGCCTGTAATCCCAGCACTTTGGGAGGCTGAGGCGGGCAGATCACGAGGTCAGGAGATCGAGACCATCCTGGCTAACCCTGTCTCTACTAAAAATACAAGAAAATTAGACAGGCGTGGTGGGTGCCTGTAGTCCCAGCTACTTGGGAGGCTAAGGCAGGAGAATGGCATGAACCCAGGAGGCGGAGCTTGCAGTGAGCCGAGATTGTGCCGCTGCACTCCAGTCTGATGACAGAGCAAGACTGTCTCAAAAAAAAAA
>NW_016814942.1:888041-894981 GCF_001698545.2 Rhinopithecus bieti
AAAAAAAAAAAAAAAAAAAAAAAAAAAATTAGCCGGGCATGGTGACACATGCCTATAGACCCAGCTACTCTTGAGGCTGAGGCACAAGAATCTCTTCAACCTGGGAGGTGGAGGTTGCAGTGAGCCAAGATCGTGGCACTGCACTCCAGCCTGGGTGACAGAGAGACTCTGTTTAAAAAAAAAAAAAAAAGGCCAGGCACGGTGGCTCATGCCTGTAATCCCAGCACTTTGGGAGGCCAAAGCGGGCAGATCACCTGAGGTTGGGAGTTTGAGACCAGCCTGACCAACATGGAGAAACCCCGTCTCTACTAAAAATACAAAATTAGCCGGGCATGGTGGCACATGCCTGTAATCTCAGCTACTAGGGAGGCTGAGGCAGGAAAATTGCTTGAACCTGGGAGGCAGAGGTTGCAATGAGCCAAGATTGTGCCATTGCACTCCAGCCTGGGCAACAAGAGTGAAACTCCATCTCAAAAAAAAAAAAAAATTCCTGCAAGATGCCTTACTCAAGAGCCACAGTACCCGGGCTAGAGAAACCTGGGGTCCTGATGCCACAGTGGTAAGACCTGCCATGCCTCTGGAGAGCAATAATATGGCACCCACTGCATGCCAGTGCCATGCCAGCACCAAAGACAGAAACGGTGGCTCAGGAAGGTTCCAGATTTTGGATTTTAACTTTTGGCTGTAGGTGGAGTGTGCTCTTATCTGCTTCTAGGCCAGTGGGACCAGCCTTTTCCTGCATTACCTCACCCCAGTGCTGTGGGGAGGACAGTCTAAACTCTATTCACAGAGCCTCAGAGAGAATGAAGCCCACGGCTGGGTGTGGTGGCTAATACCTGTAACCCCAGTAATTTGGGAGGCCAAGGTGGGCCAGTCGCTTGAGCCCAGGAGTCCAAGACCAGCCGGGGCAACATGGCGAGATCTCCGTCTCTACAAAAAAAATGCAAAATTTAGCCGTGGGTGTTGGTGCATGCCTGTGGCCCCAGCCACTCAGGAGGCTGAGGTAGCTGGGGATCACTTGAGCCCTAGGGGTCAAGGTTGCAGTGAGCTATGCTTGTGCCATTGCACTCCAGCCTGGGTGACAGAGCAATTTCCTGTCTCAAAAAAAAAAAAAAAAAAAAATTTGTGGTGCTGGAGTCTCTGAGGTAATGCAGTGTAGGAGCTGGGGCTCCCCTGCCTGCACCCGGGGCCTCTGCAGATGACCAGAGAAACTGCCCCTTAGGAGCTCAGACTGCCCAGGGGGCCCCAAGACCCATGATCAACGCCAGGTCCTGCCAAAAAGTGCACCCGGGGTAATTGTCATTTCCCCTAATTAAAAAAATGTTGGCCAATTTCCTGATGGAGAAACAAAGAAGCAGAAAAGAAAACAAATAAAAACCCTGCAACCCCTCCCTTAATCGCTCAGCTCGCAGAGATAATCTCCGTTGGCATGTTCGTGACCGCCTTCCGGCATTTCTTTGCCTGCATTTTCAAAACGGACTTACTATATTTTTGTTCTTATCCAAGAAATGTGACTGTATTGGAGAAGAAACAGCCAACAAGATAAGCAGAGAGAAAAAATAAACAGAAAGTATACCTCTCGGCCTGGTGCCATGGCTCACGCCTGTAATCCCAACACCTTGGGAGGCCAACACAGGCGGATCACTTGAGGTCAAGAGTTTGAAACCAGCCTGGCCAACATGGTGAAACCCCGTCTCTACTAAAAATACAAAAATTAGCCGGGCGTGAAAAAAAATTAGCCAGGCATGGTGGTGTGTGCCTGTAATCCTGGGTACAAGGGAGGCTGAGGAAGGAGAATTGCTTGAACTTGGGAGGCAAACGTTGCAGTGAGCCAAGATCGCGTCATTGCACTCCAGCCTGGGTGACAAAAGTGAAACCATGTCTCAAAAAAATAATAATAAATAATAATAAACAGCCGGGCACGGTGGCTCATGCCTGTAATCCCAGCACTTTGGGAGGCCGAGGCAAGTGGATCAGTTGAGGTCAGGAGTTCAAGACCACTCTGGCCAACATGGTGAAACCCTGTCTCTACTAAAAGTATAAAAAATTAGCTGGCTGTGGTGGCAAATGCCTGTAATCCCAGCTACTTGGGAGGCTAAGGCAAGAGTATCACTTGAACCCAAGAATTTGAGAACAGCCTGGACAACACAGTGAGACCCCTGTCTCTAAAAAATAAATAATTAAAAAAAAAAATTTTTTTTTGAGACAAGAGTCTCCTCTCCCTTTGTCACCCAGGCTGGAGTGCAGTGGTGCAACCTTGGCTCACCGCAACCTCCACCTCCCAGGTTCAAGTGATTCTCCCACCTCAGCCTCCTATGTACCTAGAATTACAGGCATGTGTCACCATGCTCAGCTAATTTTTGCATTTTTAGTAAAGACGGGGTTTCTCCATGTTGGCAGACTGGTCTTGAACTCCTGACCTCGGGTAATCCACCTGCGTTAGCCTCCCAAAGTGCTGGGATTACGGGGCTGAGCCACCACACGCTTGGCCAAAAGTTTTGTTTTTAAATGTAATGTTTATACTTCTTTCCTCTGCTTAAGAAAAATACAACATACATCTCTTGGCCAGGCGCAGTGGCTCACGCCTATAATCCCAGCACTTTGGGAAGCCAAGGAGGGCGGGTCACCTGAGGTCAGGAGTTCGAGACCAACCTGGCCAACCCCATCTCTACTAAAAATACAAAAATTAACCGGGCGTGGTGGCTGGTGCCTGTAATCCCAGCTACTCAGGAGGCTGAGGAGAGAGAATCACTTGGACCTGGGTGGCAGAGATTTCAATGATGCAAGATCGCTCCATTGCACTTGAGCCTGGGAGACAGCACGAAACTCCGCCTCAAAAAAAAAAAAAAAAAAAAAGGCTGGGCGCGGTGGCTCATGCCTGTAATCCCAGCACTTTGGGAGGCCGAGGCAGGCAGATCACGAGGTCAGGAGATCGAGACCATCCTGGCTAACATGGTGAAACCCCGTCTCTACTAAAATACAAAAAAATTAGCCGGGCATGGTGGCGGGCGCCTGTAGTCCCAGCTACTCGGGAGGCTGAGGCCGGAGAATGGCGTGAACCTGGGAGGCAGAGCTTGCAGTGAGCCGAGATTGCGCCACTGCACTCCAGCCTGGGCAACAGAGCAAGACTCCATCTCAAAAAAAAAAAAAAAAAAGCCATTCATCTCTCTCACACACATACACACTCACATAAACAGACACACATATATATATACACACACACATACACACGCACACATGCACACATGGCTACAGCTCATGTAGGACGGGAAAGGCTATCAGCCTCACCCACCCAGCAGAGCTCCACCTGAGGCAGGTCAGAACAGGAGACAAATTCAAGTTCAAGGCCTGGGCGGTGGCTCACGCCTGTAATCCCAGCAGTTTGGGAGTCCAAGGCGGGCAGATCATCTGAGGTCAGGAGCTCAAGACAGCCTGGCCAACATGGTGAAACCCCGTCTCTACTAAAAACAAAAATCAGCTGGGTGTGGTGGCGCATGCCTGTAATCCCAGCTTCTCGGGAGGCTGAGGCATGAGAATTACTTGAAGCCAAGAGACAGGTTGCAGCAAGCCGAGATCGTGCCACTGCACTCCAGCCTGGGCGACAGAGTGAGACTCTATCTCATCAAAAAAAAAAAAAAAGAGAGAGAGAGAGATACGTGATTCATCCAGAGTTCAGGCTTGATCCCTGACATGGATGAAACTGTCAAGTTATTTAGGCTAATTTCAAAAACTTTTTTTGTGGTTTTTTTTTTTTTTTTTTTTTTTTTTGAGACAGGCTCTCACGCTGTCCCCCAGGCTGGAGTGCAGTGGCATGATCATAATTCACTGTAGTCTCCTGGGCCCAAGCAACTCTACCTCAGCTTCTGGAGTAGCTGATACTGCAGGCACGAGCTACCACACCCGGCTAATTTTTAAAGTTTTTTTAAAGGCAGGGTCTCGCTATGTTACCTAGGCTGGTCTCGAACTCCTGGGCTCAAGGGATCGCTCCTGCCTTGGCTTCCCAAAGTGCTGGGATTACAGGCGTGAGCCACCATGCCCAGCCTCTTTTATTTTGAATACCAAAATAATACAGTAGCTTCCCCTTACCTGTGGGGAATATGTTCCAAGATTCCCAGTAAATTCCTGAAACTTCAGAAAATACCCAACGTGTATGCACTGTTTTTTTCCTATGCATACATACATACCTATGATAAAGTTTAATTTATCAATGAGACACAGTAGAAGATTAACAACAATAATATAATAAAATAGAAAATTAATAAAATTAGGATTTCTCAAACATAAGCACTGTAATACTGAGACAGTTGATCTGATCACCCAGAAGATTACTAAGTGACTAGGGGGCTGGTAGTGTCTATGGCGTGGGCACACTTAACAAAGGGATGATTCACATCCGGGGCAGGAGGGAGCTGGGTGGGGGCTGATTTCATCACACTAAGAACGGCAGGCAATTGAAAACTTATGAATTATTTCTGGAATTTTCCGCTTGATATGTTTGGATTGAGGTTGATCGAAGGTAGCCAACACCACAGAAAATGAAACCTCAGGCCAGATACGGTGGCTCACACCTGTAATCCCAGCATTTTGGGCCCAGGCCGGTGGATCACTTGAGGTCAGGAGTTTGAGACCAGCCTGACCAGTATGGTGAAACCCCATCTCTACTAAAAATATAAAAATTAGCTGGGTGAGGTGGCAGGTGCCTGTAATCCCAGCTACTCTGGAGGCTGAGGTAGGAGAATCACTTGAACCTGGGAGGTGGAGGTTGCAGTGAACCGAGATTGCTGCACTGCACACCAGCCTGGGAGACAGAGCAAGGCTCGAGAAAGAAAAGAAAAGAAAGAAAAGTGAAACCTCAGATAAAAGGAAATCACTGTATACTGTGTGAATGATTCAAATTTGCAGAGTCCCATCGAATAGAGAATCCCACTCCCACCCCTTCAGTCCTTCCTGAGAGTCTGATATGTCTCTCCTATTGCCTGAATGTATGTGTCCTCCTGGAAGCCTAAGACCCATGTGACAATATGAAGAGGTGGGGGCCGGGCACTGTGGTTCACACCTGTAATCCCAGCACTTTGGGGGGCCAAGGTGGGTGGATCACTTGAGGTCAGGAGTTAGAGACCAGCCTGGCTAACATGGTAAAACCCCGTCTCTACTAAAAATACAAAAAAATAGTCGGGCATGGTGGTACACACCAGCTACTCAGGAGGCTGAGACAGGAGAACTGCTCGAACCTGGGAGGCAGAGGTTGCAGTGATCTGAGATTGTATCACTGCACTCCAGCCTGGGGGACCGAACAAAACTCTGTCTCAAAAAAAAAAAAATGTGTATATATATATATATGAAAGATGAGGTCTGCCTATGTTGCCCAGGCTGGTCTAGAACTCCTGGCCTCAAGCGATCCACCTGCCTCAGCCTCACATAGCACTGGAATTCCAGGCATGAACCTCCACACCTCCAATGATAGTTACTTTTTGCCAAGTGTTCAGGCAGGCCTGCTGGGACCCAGTACCACAGCAGCTCTGTGAGTTGAAAACCATGGCCCAGAGGAGGCTCAGAGTGAGAAAGGGCTTTCTCCAAAGTTGAATTTTTGTGTGTAGGGTGTGAGGTAGGGATCAAGATTTATTTTATGCCACACAGATACCCAGTTACTCCAGAAGAGTTTATTAAAAAGCCCGGGGCTGGGCACAGTGGCTCACACTTTGGGAGGCCAAGGTAGGCAGATCATGAGGTCAGGAGTCCTAGACCAGCCTGACCAACATGGTGAAACCCCGTTTCTACTAAAAATACAAAAGTTAGCCAGGCATAGTGGCAGGCGCCTTTAATCCCAGCTACCCAGGAGGCTGAGGCAGGAGAATCACTTGAACCCAGGAGGTGAAGGGTGCAATGACCCAAGATCGGGCCACTGCACTCCTGCCTGGTGATGGAGCAAGACTCCATCTTAAAAATAATAATAATAATAAAATAAATAAAATAAAAGTAAAAATAAAAAACTCATCCTTGCCCAAGCTCACAGAGGTAACCAGAGACAAAACAGGGATTCCAACCTGCATTCCTCTGAGTCAACCTGGAACATTCTCCAAGTCTCCAGAGGGCCTGTCGTCATAGCCATCTGAACATGCTTTGCCCTGTCAGCAAAATGCAGTATTTGAAAAGTCACAAGCGTTTCCAAAGGAAGCAGAGTGAGGCAGCCTGGGTCAGCTCCAAGGTGCTTCCTTCCTGCAGGGATGGTGCAATGTCCCCAACTGTCTGCTGCCCATTGTGACTTCACCTTCTTATACATTTATTTTTTATTGTTTTTATTTTCCTGCCTTATTCCAAGGGAGAAGGCTGCGTGTGCATTTCCGCGGGGGAGGTATTTGCTGAGGGGAAGTTCACAGTAATACCCCACATCTAGAGCCTTTGTGTACTGGGAGATGTTCCAGAGGAACTACTCTGCCCTCTGGCCTGGTGGGGCAAATCCCTGCCTACCCCAAAGCACCAGGACTGCAGGGGGCACAGCCAGGCTCCCAGGCTACTCTTAGAGTTGCCCAGTGCTCCCTAAGCCTCCCCAAATCAGAGAGAGAGTCTATTAAGCACCCAGAAAATCTAGGAGTCTCCCTAGGCTCCTCCTTCAGCCAACTTTTCATGGCCCTCCCAACCCAGGCAGCGGAACATCTCTCCCTGGAGCCTGTCCCCGCTAACCGTTTTTTTTTGGTGGTTGTTGTTGTTTGTTTGTTTGCTTGTTTGTTTTTTGAGACAGAGTCTCTCTCTGTCACCTAGGCTGACTGGAGTACAGTGGAACAATCTTGGCTCACTGCAACTTCTGCTTCCCGGGTTCAAGTGATTCTCCTGTCTCACTCTCCCGAGTAGCTGGGATTACAGGCATGTGCCACCACTCCCGGTTAATTTTTGTATTTTTAGTAGAAACAGAGTTTCACCATGTTGGCCAGGCTGGTCTCGA
>NW_016814942.1:896668-902227 GCF_001698545.2 Rhinopithecus bieti
TGAGACGGAGTCTCGCTGTGTCGCCCAGGCTGGAGTGCAGTGGCGCGATCTCAGCTCACTGCAAGCTCCGCCTCCCGGGTTCCCGCCATTCTCCCGCCTCAGCCTCCGAGTAGCTGGGACTACAGGCGCCGCCACCACGCCCGGCTAGTTTTTTGTATTTTTAGTAGAGACGGGGTTTCACCGTGTTAGCCAGGAGGGTCTCGATGTCCTGATCTCGTGATCCGCCCGCCTCGGCCTCCCAAAGTGCTGGGATTACAGGCTTGAGCCACCGCGCCCGGCCAGCCTGTTTCTTTACTGTACAGAGTGGATCGCCTGAAGTCAGGAGTTTGAGACCAGCCCAGCCAACATTGTGAAACCCCGTCTCTACTAAAAATACAAAAATTAGCTGGGCGTGGTGGCACCCATCTGTGATCCCAGCTACTCAGGAGGTTGAGACAGAATTGCTTGAAGCCAGGAGGCAGAGGTTGCGGTGAGCCAAGATGGCGCCACTGCACTGTAGCCTGGGTGACAAGAACAAAACTCCATCTCAAAAAATAAAAATTAAAAACAGAAAGAAATGATTTGGTGCCTGCCTTTTGTTAAAAGGGAAATTCCCAGGACTCTTTTACCATCACTACCTGCCTAAATAATTTCTATCTCCTGTATCAAGACCACAACCTCCCAAAGTGCTGGGATTATAGGTACGAGCCACGACACCTGGCCCCCAGCTCATCGTTTTGTTTTGTTTTCATTTTTTAAAACTCATGATAATTGTTCAATGTATTATTATTATTATTGTTGTTGTTGTTGTTGTTTGTTGTTTTGGTTTTGTTTTTTGTTTTTTGAGACGGAGTCTTGCTCTTGTCACCCAGGCTGGAGTGCAATGGCGTGATCTCGTCTCACTGCAACCTCCACCTCCCGGATTCAAATGATTCTCCTGCCTCAGCCTCACCAGTAGCTGGGATTACAGGCACCCACCACCATGCCCGCCTAATTTTTCTATTTTTAGTAGAGACTGGGTTTCACCATGTTGGCCAGGCTGGTCTTGAACTCCTGACCTCATGATCTGCCCACTCAGCCTCCCAAAGTGCTGGGATTACAGTCGTGAGCCACTAGGCCTGGCCTATTATTATTATTTTGAGACAGGTTCTCACTCTGTCTCCCAGGCTGGAGTGCAGTTGCAGTGGCACAATCATAGCTCACTGTAACCTCAAACTCCTGGGCTCAAGTGATCCTCCCACCTCAGTTTCACGCATAGCTGAGACTACAGGCGCATGCCACTATGCCCAGTTAATTTTTTATTTTTTGTAGAGACAGAGTCTTGCTATATTGCCCAGGTTCGTCTCGAACTCCTGGCCTCAAGTGATCCTCCTGCTTCAGCCTTCAAAGGCTTTGGGATTTCAGGCATGAGCCACTGTGACTGGCCAAAGGTTTTATTTTACTCTTTTTTTTTTAGACACAGTATCTCCGTGACCCCCAGGCTGGAGTGCAATGGCGTGATCTTGGCTCACTGCAAACTCCACCTCCTGGGTTAGAGTGATTCTCCTGCCTCAGCCTCCTGAGTGCCTGGGATTACAGGCATGTGCCATCATGCCTGGCTAATTTTTGTATTTTTAGTAGAGACAGGGTTTACCATGTTAGCCAGGCTGGTCTCGAGCTCCTGACCTCAAGTGATCTGCCTGCGTTGGCCTCCCAAAGTGCTGGGATTACAGGCGTGAGCCACCGCGCCTGGCCTATTTTACTCTTACACACACATACATGTATGAATGCACACATCCTTCCCATTGTTGCTCCTGGGCTCTGACTGATCATTATGAAAGCTCTTTCCCTTCCCAGACCTTACAGAAACATACACATACCCTCATATTATTATCATTATTATTTTTTGAGACGGAGTTTCGCTCTTGTTGCCCAGGCTGGGGTACAGTGGCACGACCTCGGCTCACTGCAACCTCTGCCTCCTGGGTTCAAGCAATTCTTCTGGGTCAGCCTCTGGAGTAGCTGGGATTACAGGCACCTGCCACCGTGCCTGGCTAAGGCTTTGTATTTTTAGTAGAGACAGTGTTTCACCATGTTGGCCAGGCTGGTCTCGAACTCCTGACCTCAGGTGATCCACCTGCCTCGGTCTCCCAAAGTGCTAGGATTACAAGCGTGCGGCACTGCCCTGGCTGCACATAGCCTCTTCTAGTGTTTGCAGGGTGCATATTCATATCTCAGATCCATTTGGAATTTTTTTTTTTTTTTGGAGACAGTCTCGCTCTATCCTCCAGGGAGTGCAGTGGCACGATCTTGGCTCATTGCAACCTCTGCCTCCCCAGTTCAAGTGATTCCCCTGCCTCAGCCTCCCAAGTAGCTGGGATTACAGGTGTGTGCCACCATATCCGGCTAATTTATTTGTATTTTTAGTAGAGATGCGGTTTTACCATGTTGGCCAGGCAGGTCTGGAACTCCTGACTTCAGGTGATTTGCCTGCTTTGGCCTCCCAAAGTGTTGGGATTACAGGCGTGAGCCACTGCACCCGGCATATATATGTACATTTTTTGTGGCACTGTCCAGTTAGCCCAAAATCCACTCCCTCCATGGATTTGAAACCTCAGAGAGGGGAGGCTATTTTGGCCAGGATGTTAGTATTTAGTCGATACCTAAAGGAGTAGTCATAGGGCAGAATTGAGAGTAGGCGGCTCAGACAGCATATGCAAAGGCCCTGGGGTGGTAATGTTGTTGCCCTGTGCAAAGACCGACTAAGAAGCCTGTGGCTGGAGTACTGTGAATAAGGGGGATGGTGGAGGGAGTTGAGGGTTGACAGGTGAGGTGTTTGGCTTTATTCTGAGGCTGTGGGGGCACAGGAAAGGGACCAGCTCTGGGGCACAAAAGGTCCCTTCTATCTTGGGGATGGCACGCCCATTGGACAGATATGGAGACTAAGGCTTGCTGAGGCGCAGACAGGCGCAGACAGGAGTCAGGGATGGCGGCTCCATTTGCTGGCCTAGGAACTGAGGCCGGGGTTCCTCTCGTTTCCCTCAGCGCATGGACAACGTGACCTCACAGCCTTATTTGTGCACGATCACCCACAGTAGGACCCTTTCATCCTGCGGTATAGCAAGAAAGCCTTTCCGCTGCAGTGCTGCACAGCCCGCTCCGCCCAGCCCCAGCCCACCCGACGCATCTCAGCCTCTAGCCACGCCCCCAAGCCCTCTGCACAGGTACAGTCCACCCCGCTTCCACCTGATAGGGGCAGCCCGGTCCAGCACCGCCCACCCAATGAGGATAGCCCCGCCCCATCAGGTGCATCCCGGACCCGAGTCCACTCCTCCCCGTGGGCCGCCGTCTGGTCTCCAGTACTGGCTGACCTTTGCGCCTCGCCTTCCCTGTCTATACGGCGGATGCAGGAACAGCCTCGTCCCCAAAACCCCAAGCCAGCAGGTTGGACCCTGCATGTCCTTGCTGTGTGACCCCGGGAGTGTCGTTTCACCTCTCTGAACCTCAGCTTTCCCCTCCGTACAGTGAGTGGGGGTCGAGCCCCCTCTGTGACTCGGTTGATCCACTCCTAGCAGGATGTTGGATGGACGATCTTTGAGGATGCAGGTTGAGCCCTCAGCATACCACCGGTGCTCAATAAATGGCCTTGTTTCTTCTGTTTGTCTGGAACAGGAGATGCAGAAATAGGCAGTAGTGGCTGGCCATGATGGCTCACGTCTGTAATCCCAACACTTTGGAAGGCCAAGGCGGGTGGATCACCTGAGGTCAGGAGTTGGAGACCAGCCTGGCCAACATAGTGACCCCCAGACTCTACTAAAAATACAAAAATACAGGCGTGGTTGTGCACGCCTGTAATCCCAGCTACTAGGGAGGCCAAGGCAGGAGAATCGCTTGAACTCAGGAAGCGGAGACTGCAGTGAGCCAAGATGGTGCCACTGCACTCCAACCTGGGCAACAGAGTGAGACTCTGTCTCAAAAAAAAAAGAGCTGAGCCTTGTGGATCACGCCTGTAATCCCAGCCCTTTGGGAGGCCGAGGCAGGTGGATCACGAGGTCAGGAGTTCGAGATCAATCTGACCAACATGGTGAAACCCCGCCTCTATTAAAAATACACAAAAATAAGGCCGGGCGCAGTGGCTCACACCTGTAATCCCAGCACTTTGGGAGGCCGAGACGGGTGGATCACAAGGTCAGGAGATCGAGACAATTCTGGCTAAACAGGAATAGCCTAGCTGGCTCTACTAAAAATACAAAAACAAAATTTCCGGGTGTGGTGGCAGGCACCTGTAGTCGCAGCTACTCGGGAGGCTGAGGAAGGAGAATGGCGTGAACCTGGGAGGCGGAACTTGCAGTGAGCCGAGATCGCCCACTGCACTCCAGCCTGGGCGACAGAGCGAGACTCCGTCAAAAAAAAAAAAAAAGGAAAGCGAGAGAAAGAAAGCGAGAAAGAGGCAGTAGTTGGAGAGGGCTGGCTGAGGAAGAAGCCAGCAGGTTGGACAGGGGCAGAAGCCAGTGAACCTCAGTTTTCTCATCTGTAAAAGGGACCTTCAGGCCAGGTACAGTGACTCACGCCTGTAATCCCAGTGACTTAAGAAGCCGAGGTGGGAAGATAGCTTGAGGCTGCCCTCACTGGACAACTAGACACACTTTCCTGCTGCTGCTGGACATTCTAAATTAAATTAGCCCCCTAAAAATGTAAGACACAGGCTGAAGGGTGGGGTCCCATCTCTACCTTGCCTTCACTGGCTGCAGGTCTGAGTGTTCATGGATTTTCTTTTATTTTTCTTCTTTTTTCTTTTCTTTTTTTTTTTTTTTTTGTGATGGAGTCTTGCTCTGTCACCCAGACTGGAGTGCAGTGACGCGATCTCAGCTCACTGCAACCTCCGCCTCCCAGGTTCAAGCGATTCTCCTACCTCAGCCTCCTGCGTAGCTGGGATTACAGGGGAGTGCCACTGCGCCCGGCTAATATTTTGTATCTTTAGTAGTGATGGGGTTTCACTATGTTGGCCAGGCTGATCTCCACCCCCTGACCTCGCGATCTGCCCACCTCGGCCTCACAAAGTGCTGGGATTACAGGCATGAGCCACTGCGCCCAGCTGGTCATGGGTTTTCTTGTTGCTGGTGGTGTTTTGAGACAGAGCCTCACTCTGTCACACAGGCTGGAGGGCAGTGGTGCGATCACGGCTCACTGCAGCCTGGATCCCAGGCTCAAGTGATTTTCCCACCTTAGTCTCCCAAGTAGCTGGGACTATAGGTGTGCGCCACCACACCCAACTACTTTTTTTATTTTTAGTAGAGATGGGATTTCACTATAATAGCCAGGCTGGGCTGGGCGCGGTGGCTCAAGCCTGTAATCCCAGCACTTTGGGAGGCCGAGACGGGCAGATCACGAGGTCAGGAGATCGAGACCATCCTGGCTAACACGGTGAAACCCCGTCTCTACTAAAAAAACAAAAAACTAGCCGGGCGAGGTGGCGGGCGCCTGTAGTCCCAGCTACTCCGGAGGCTGAGGCAGGAGAATGGCGTAACCCCGGGAGGCGGAGCTTGCAGTGAGCTGAGATCCAGCCACTGCACTCCAGCCTGAGCCACAGAGCAAGACTCC
>NW_016814942.1:904183-905728 GCF_001698545.2 Rhinopithecus bieti
AAAAAAAAAAAAAAAAAAAAAGTTAAAAAAATAATAACTTTTATTATGTAAATATTACCTAAATTTTAAAAAATCAGAGACTCCATTCTGCGGTCTCTGGCTTCCACCTCAAATGACACCTCCTCCAGGAAGCCTTTCATGACAACACTCAATCCCTCATGCACCTTCTGGCATTTTCCATTTTCTCTTCTTATTTTTTTTTTTGAGACAGGTTCTCACTCTGTTGCCCTGGAGTGCAGTGACATACTCGCAGTTCCACTGCAGCCTCGACCTCCTGGGCTCAAGTGATCCTCCCTAGTCAGCCTCCCCAGTAGCTGGGCCCACAGGCACTGACTACCACATCTGGCTAATTTAAACCTTTTTTGGGGGTTGGGCACAGTGGCTCACACCTGTAATCCCAGCACTTTGGGAGGCCAAGGCGGGCAGATCACCTGAGGTCAGGAGTGCGATACCAGCCTGGCCAACACGGTGAAATCCCGTCTCTACTAAAAATACAAAAATTACCTGGGCGTGATGGCACGTGCCTGTAGTCCCAGCTACTCATAAGGCAGAGGTGAGCGAATACAAAAAAACAAAATTTTTTTTTGGGTAGAGACAGGATCTTGTCGTGTTGTCCAGGCTAGTCTTGAACTCCTGGACTCCAGTGATCCTCCGTCCTGGGCCTCCCAAAGTGCTGGGATTATAAGCACGAGGCGCCGTGCCTGGCTTATGGCTTCTGATTTTAATCTACATCTTCCCAAGCAAATGTCTCTAACATTTATTTGCAAATGTCAAACATTCAAAGAAATGGGCATACTCACCCATCACTGCTGGGAGTCAAGTAAGGTCCCCTGTATGGAAGGTGGTGTGGTCTTAAGTATTCATCAAAAATGCTGAGAAGTGGGGCTCAGTGATGAATGCCTGTAGTCCCAGTTACTCAGGAGACTGAGGTGGAAGGATCACTTGAATCCAGCAGTTCTGGGCTGTAGTGCATTATGCCAGTTGGGTGACTACAGTAAGTTTGGTGTCAATATGGTGACCTCCCGGGGAGCGGGATACCACCACCAGGTTGCCTAAGGAGAGGTGAACCGGCCCAGCCTGGAAACTGAGCAGGTAAAATTCTTGTGTGGATCAGTAGTGGGAGCACACCTGTGATAGCCACTGCACTCCAAACGGGCAACATACTGAGACTCCTGTCTCAGAAAAAAGAAAAGAAAAGAAAAGAAAAGAAGGAGAAGAATTGAAAACGTGTGTTTGGCCAGGCTCGGTGGCTCACGCCTGTAATCTCAACACTTTGGAAGGCCGAGACCAGTGATTACTTGAGGTCAGGAATTTGAGACCAGCCTGGCCAACATGGCAAAACCCCGTCTCTACTAAAAATACAAAACTTAGGCCGGGCGCAGTGGCTCATGCCTGTAATCCCAGCACTTTGTTGTTTTTTGAGACGGAGTCTCGCTCTGTCGCCCAGGCTGGAGTACAGTGGCCGGATCTCAGCTCACTGCAAGCTCCGCCTCCCGGGTTCACGCCATTCTCCTGCCTCAGCCTCCTGAGTAGCTGGGACTACAT
>NW_016814942.1:905762-929889 GCF_001698545.2 Rhinopithecus bieti
TCCTGGCTAACATGGTGAAACCCAGTCTCTACTAAAAATACAAAAAAAAAAATTACCCTGCATGGTGGCAGGCGCCTGTAGTCCCAGCTACTCGGGAGGCTGAGGCATGAGAATGGCATGAACCCAGGGGACAGAGCTTGCAGTGAGTGGACATCACGCCACTGCACTCCAGCCTGGGAGACAGAGCGAGACTCCGTCTCAAAAGAAAAAAAAAAAAAAAAAAAACTTAGCCGACCGTGGTGGTGGGCGCCTGTAGTCCCAGCTATGGCTGAGGCAGGAGAATCACTTGAACCCAGGAAGTGAAAGTTGCAGTGAGCCGAGATTGCGCCCCTGCACTCCAGCCTGGGCGACAGAGTGAGACTCTGTCTCAGAAAAAAAAAAAAAAGAAAGAAAATGTGTTATTCTATTTGTTAGGCTGTCCCCAGAGAGTGACCTAGATGTCCAACCATAGGAGATCTGTTTAACAAACCATAGAAAAACTTCAAGGTAAGTAATGCTGAAGTCTCTAAACTCAAGAATGTACACTGGAATTTGGCCTTGACTGACAAATCATGTGTATAGTATAATTCCATTTGGGCTAAGAAAAAAAAGAAAGAAAGAAAAAAATCTAGATGGAAATAGACCATCGTGTTAGTAACAGTTATTTCTGGGCATTGATTTTATTTTTAAAATTTCGTTCACTCAACAGATATTTACAGAGCACCTGGTCCATGTCAGCTAGGGCCAAGGGCAAGGATGGCATCTGAACTTGTTTGCTTAGTTTGTTTTCTGTGCCAGCATTTTAAAATTTACCAATAAGCACCAGGCATAAAGTAAATAGGTATTAAAAATTCATAAAGGAAATTAAACGCTATGACAAGGGACCGATTTAGATTATTTACATTACACATGTCTGTGCTTTCTAAAACTGTTTTTACAATGAGCACACATTATTTGGAGAATCAGAAAAGAGGCCCGCACGGTGGCTCATGCCTGTAATCCCAGCACTTTAGAAGACTGAGGCAGACAGATTACTTGAGGTCTGGCGTTCGAGACCAGCCTGGCCAACATAGTGAAACCCTGTCTCTACTAAAAGTACAAAATTGGCGGGGCGTGGTGGCTCACGCCTGTAATCCCAGCACTTTGGAAGGCCGAGGCGGGCATATCACGAGGTCAGGAGTTCAAGACCAGCCTGAGCAACATGGTAAAAATCCATCTCTACTAAAATTACAAAAAAATACATAAATAAAATAAAATAGCTGGGCATGGTGGCAGATGCCTGTAATCCCATCTACTAGGGAGGCTGAGTCAGGAGAAACGCTTGAATACAGGAAGCAGAGGTTACAGTGAGCTGAGATTGCACCACTGCACTGCAGCCTGGGTGACAGAGCAAGACTCTCTCAAAAAAAAAAAAAAAAAAAAAATTAGGTGGGCGTGATGGCGCATGCCTGCAATCCCAGCTACTTAGGAGACTGAGGCAGGAGAATTGCTTGAACCTGCGAGGCGGAGGTTGCAGTGAGCTGAGGTCATTCCATTGCACTCCAGCCTGGGCGACACAGTGAGACTCCATCTCAAAAAAAGAAAAGAAAAGAAAAGAAAAGAACAGAAAATATGGAACTCTGAATCCATTAGGAAACATACACCTATTTCCCACACCCCTCCCAGCCCCCCACCAGTGCCATTCACCTCTTTTTTTTTTTGAGATAGGGTCTCACTCTGTCATCCAGACTGGAATACAGTGGCGCCATCACGGCTCACTGCAGCCTTGACCTCCCAGGCTCAAGCCAACCTCCCACCTCAACCTCCTGAGTAGCTGGGACCACTGGTGTACACTGTCATGCCCAGCTAATCTTTTTATATTTTGTAGATATAGGGTCTCGCTATGTTGCTCAGGCTGGTCTCAAGCTCCTGGCCTCAAGTGATCCTTCTGCCTCAGCCTCCAAAAGTGTTGGCTGCAGATCAGGAGAGTAAGAAGCAGAAAGAAACACAGACATATAGACCTTGGAGAGCAGCCACTTGGGGGCTGGCCATCTCGCTTCTAGATGAGTCTCATCCAGATCTGGACACGGAAGTTCCTGAGAGAGACCCCACCTCCCCACATCCCTAATGATGTTAACAGCCAACTCCTGAGCACCTGCTACCTGGATGGGTCCTGCGGGTACCCCTCAGCCCTGGTCATGACCTACCTGGATGGTACCCCCCAGAACAATGGGGTTACCCACCAAGGGCTTGGCCCGGCCACCAGCAGTGACACTCCTCCTGGATCCCAGGATGGCTGCCAAAGCCTGAGGGACCCCAAGGTGTGAGGAGGGACCCCAAGATATGGGAGTACTGACACCCTTCCCCAGACTCTGGCCCTCTGGTCCCCATTGACTTTGGGATATGTGTCTTTGTTGTTTTTCAAGACAGGTCTCGCTCTGTCCCCAGGTTAGAGTGCAGCAGTGCATTCTGAGCTCACTGCAGCCTCGACCTCCTGGGCTCAAGCAATTGTCCTGTTTCAGCCTCCCCAGTAGTTGGGACTACAGATGTGTGCCACCACGCCTGGCTAATTTTTGTTTGTGTGTTTTTATTTTCTATTTATTTATTTATGTATTTATTTTTGTGACGGGAGTCTCGCTCTGTCACCCATGCTGGAGTGCTGTGGCGCCATTGCTGCTCACTGCAAGCTTCGCCTCCCGGGTTCATGCCATTCTCCTGCCTCAGCCTCCCGTCAGCTTCCCGAGTAGCTGGGACTACAGGCGCCCACCACCGTGCCCAGCTAGTTTCTTTTTGTATTTTTAGTACAGACGGGGTTTCACTATGTTAGCCAGGATGGTCTCGATCTCCTGACCTCATGATTCGCCTGCCTCGACCTCCCAAAGTGCTGGGATTACAGGCTTGAGCCACCGCGCCCGGCTGTGTGTTTTTATTTTTCTGAGGTGGAGTCTCACTCTGTCACCCAGGCTGAAGTGCAGTGGCACAATCTTGGCTCACTGAAACCTCTGCCTCCCAGGTTCAAGTGATTCTCCTGACTCAGCCTCCTGAGTAGCTAGGATTACAGGTGTACGCCACAATGCCTGGCTAATTTTTTTCGTATTTTTAGTAGAGATGGGGTTTCACCATGTTGCCCAGGTTGGTCTCAAACTCCTGACCTCAAATGATCCACCCGCCTCGGCCTCTCAAAGTGCTGGGATTAGAGGAGTGAGCCACCGCACCCGGCCAGTGTCTCCCCTGTTGATGTAGTCAGCGCCCAACGTGTGACCCTTTCTCTTTGTTTCAGTGATCATCCTTCCCTGTGACCTCCCTCCTGGCTGGAAGATCCTTGCACTCCGGAAAGCAGATGTTTCCCTGTTGTTGGAGGCCTGAGATTTCAGCGATAAGACCCAGAGGCTGGCATCCAGGACCTTGTGAGAGACAGAGGAAGACGGGAAAGAGCATGAAAGGGCTTATGAAGACAAGTTTCCTCCCTCAGGCCCTGGGATTACAGGCGTGAGCCACTGTGCCTGGCTGCAAATCTTTTTTTTTTTTTTTTTTTTTGGGACAGAGTCTTGCTGTGGCCCAGGCTGTTGTGCAATGGTGCGATCTCGGCTCACTGCAACCTCCACCTCCCAGGTTCAAGCAACTTTCCTGCCTGAGCCTCCCGAATAGCTGGGACCACAGGCATGTACCATCACACCTGGCTAATTTTTGTATTTTTAGTAGAGATAGGGTTTCACCACATTGGCCAGGGTGGACTCAAACTCCTCCTGGACTCAATGATCCTCCCGCCTCGGCCTCCCAAAGTGCTGGGATTACAGACATGAGCCACTGCACCTGGCTGCAAATATTTAAACACAAAAGCAGTTTGCAACTGGGCACAGTGGCGCATACCTGTAGTCCCAGCTACCTGGGAGGCTGAGGTGGGAGGATCACCTGAGACCAGGAGGTTGAAGCTGCAGTGAGCCATGATCACGCCACTGCACTTGAGCCTGGGTGAAAGCATGAGACCTTGTCTAAAAGAAAAACAAAAAAAGATCATGGCCTCTCCTGCTCAGAAGCCTTCAGTGGCTCCCCACTGCTCTAAGTATAAAGTCTGCATTCCTTGCTGGGGGCCCACGGGTCCCTGATGCTCAGCCTGTAGCCCTCCCTGCCTACATGGTGCCTCCCCACTCTCCCTAACTCACTTAGCTTCAGTCACAGTCACCTCCTCAATGCTGTCCCAAGGGGCTGAACATGTCCCTGCCTCAGGGCCTTTGGGCGTGGTGTTGCCCTGAATCACCACCTCCACAAAACAGCCTTCAGCAGCCACTGCAGTCTTGGCCTGGTGCTTTGCCTGCTTTTCTTTCTTTTGCAAAATCCTGTCAGAAGTCATTTCTTGGTTCCCTTGTCTACCAGACATGAGGTCCCTGAGGGCAGGATGTCCTAACAGAACTGGATGCCTTAAATGCTTAATAAACATGAGTTAATGATGAATAATCCTTGCTTTACAGAGGAGGAAACAGAGGCCCAGGGAGGAAGGGCTGTTGTACCCCTTGAGTTTGAGCCCAGGCTGCACCAAATCTACCTGCAGGTGGACAAGCCAACCCCGCAACCTGCTACCTGGGTAAGCAAAGCTCCAAAGGTCGCAAGGAGCAGACTTGGCCTCTCAGACTGGGGTTCCAGGGCCAGCCTTTACTCTCTACTGTTTGTTGTTTTGAGACAAATTCTCACTCTGTCGCCCAGGATGGAGTGAAGTGGTGCAATCTGGGCTCACTGCAACCTCTGACTCCCAGGTTCAAGCGATCCTCCCACCTCAGCCTCCTGAGTAGCTGGAGTTACAGGTGCACACCACCACGCCCGGATAATTTCTTGTGTTTTTAGTAGAGGCAGATTTTTTGCCATGTTGGCCAGGCCAGTCTCGAATTCCTGACCTCAAGTGATCTGCCCGATATGGCCTCCCAAAGTGCTAGGATTACAGGCGTGAGCCACCACCTTCAGCCTCCTGGTGACTTTTTTTTTTTTTTTTTGAGACGAAGTCTCACTTGGTCACCCAGGCTGGAGTGCAATGGCATGATCTTGGCTCACTGCAACCTCTGCCTCCCAGGTTCAGGTGATCATCCTGCCTCAGCCTCCTGAGTAGCTGGGACTACAGGTGTGCGCCACCACACTCAGCTAATTTTTGTATTTTTAGTAGAGACAGGGTTTCACCATGTTAGTCAGGTGATCTCAGGTGACTCAACCACCTCGGCCTCCCAAAGTGCTGGGATTACAGGCATGAGCTACTGTGCCTGGCTATTTTTTTTTGAGACAGAGTCTTGCTCTGTCGCCCAGGCTGGAGTGCAGTGGCGTGATCTCAGCTCACTGCAACCTCCGTCTCACAGGTTCAAGCAATTCTCCTGCCTCAGCCTCCTGAGTAGCTGGGACTACAGGAGCCCGCCACCACGCCTGGCTAATTTTTTATATTTTTGGTATAGACGGAGTTTCACCATGTTAGCCAGGATAGTCTCGATCTCCTGACCTCGTGATCCACCTGCCTCGGCCTCCCAAAGTGCTGGGGCCACCGTGCCCGGCCCATTTTTTGGTATTTTTGTAGAGACGGGGTTTCACCATGTTGGTCAGGCTGGTCTTGAATTCCTGACCTCAGGTGATCCGCCTGCCTCCGCCTCCCAAAGCGCTGGGATTACAGGCATGAGCCACCACCTCCAGCCTTCTGCTGACTTTTACTTTGGGGAACTGAGAAGCTCGCTGAGCCTCAGTTTTCTTTTTTTTTTTTTTTTGAGATGGAGTCTCGCTCTGTCGCCCAAGCTGGAGTGCAGTGGCCGGATCTCAGCTCACTGCAAGCTCCGCCTCCCGGGTTCACGCCATTCTCCTGCCTCAGCCTCCCGAGTAGCTGGGACTACAGGCACCCGCCACCTCGCCCGGCTAGTTTTTTGTATTTTTTCAGTAGAGACGGGGTTTCACCATGTTGGTCAGGCTGGTCTTGAATTCCTGACCTCAGGTGATCCGCCCGCCTCGGCCTCCCAAAGTGCTGGGATTACAGGCTTGAGCCACCGCGCCCGGCCCGAGCCTCAGTTTTCTATGAAACTGGGGTTAGCTAGGTGCAGTGGCTCATGTGGTAGGCCACACTGTGGGATCCACACTGTGGGAGGCTAAGGCAGGAGGACTGCTTGAGCCCAGGAATTAGGGACCAGCTTGGACAACATAGGAAGACCCCATCTCTACAAAATATTAAAAAATTAGCGAGTCTTGGTGGCTCAGGCGCCTAATCCCAGTGACTCGGGAGGGTGAGGCAGGAGAATCGCTAGAGCCCAGGAGGTTGAGCCTACAGTGAGCTGAGATCGCACCACTGCACTCCAGCCTGGGCGGCAGAGTTAGACCTTGTCTCTAAAAAAATAATAATTAATGCCGGGCGTGGTGGCTCACGCCTGTAATCCCAGCACTTTGGGAGGCTGAGGTGGGTGGATCACAAGGTGGGGAGATTGAGACCATTGTGGCTAACACAGTGAAACCCCGTCTCTACAAAAATACAAAAAAAAAAAAAAAAAAATTAGCCAGGTGTAGTGGCATGCGCCTGTAGTCCCAGCTACTCAGGAGGCTGAGGCAGGAGAATCGCTTGAACCTGTGAGACGGAGGTTGCAGTGAGCTGAGATTGTGCCACTGCACTCCAGCCCGGGTGACAGAGCGAGACTACGTCTCAAAAAAATAAATAAATAAATAAAATAAAAAATAAATAAATACATAAATACATAAATAATTTGGTTACATGTCAGGCCCCTGGGGTCCAGCCTTGGACCTTGCCTTCCTCCCCTAGATTCCCTGCTGAGCACTCCTATAGTGGATAACAGTGGGACCCCTGAGAGGCCTGGGTCCTGGGCCTGGACTCCAGGTAGCCCCCAGTCTGGGAGGGAGGCAGGGCCAGACACAGACGCATCCCCGTCCTGGGGGTCAGGATTGTCAGAGTTGTGGGGAGGGCTGGAGGGCTTCCTGGAGGAAACAACCTCAGAGCGGGCATTTCAGGCTATAAGTGGGATCCAGTACAAGTACTCTGAAGTGGGGCTGAAGAGCTTGACCAATGGGCAATGAGGAGCTTGAGCCTCTCTCTCTGAGGTGTCCAGGAGAGCCACGGAAGATGCTGGAGCAAGGAGGTGGGCAGCACCGCTGGTTAGAGGGGTCCCTTGGTGTGTATTGGTAGGGGGGATCCTAGAGGGCATAACCACGGCACAGGTGGCCTAACCAGAGACCCCGGCCTGTGCCTGGTTACCAGGAATACTCTCCCTCTGGCAGACCCAAGGAAGAGGCTGTAGCATGTGAGTCACCCGGCTGCTGTGAGAACAATCGGCGCGCGGCAGCCCCATGTGGGCTGTCACCAAGCAGGAACACGGCCCCCAGAGCCCCTCTGAGCTGCCTTCCCCACAGGCTCCTGCTCTCTGTTCCCACAGCTGCTCCCTCAAGGCCACAGAAGGAGCGTGGGATGGGGGGACAGGCGGAGAGGAGGCCGTGTAGGCTGCACAGCCAGCATTTGGGAGCTCTGGGATAGGGTGGGGCTTCTCTGGCAGAGGGCCCACTGTGTTCTGGGGCTGCCATAGTCTCAGGACTCTGCTCAGGGTGGGGAAACTGAGGCTCAGAGAATGGTAGGGTCTGCAACTATTCTGCACATGGACAGATACCAGAGCTGAAACTCTGCCCAGGGCCTGCAGTGTCAATGTGACCACTCCCTCTCTCTTTGGCTCCAAACTCTCCCATGGCTCCCCAGTGCCTTCAGAATGAAACTCACACAACTCACCAAGACCCACGAGGCTCCGTTCAGTTCCTGTCACCCCCTAGGTCTCAGCAATCCCATAAGCTTTTCTCCCACTTACTCCACTCTAGACACCTCTCTAGTGTTCCTCCAACATGGCCCGTCTGGCCCCACCTCAGGGCCTGTGCACATGCTCCGACCCCCAGTGCCTAAAGCACTCTTTTTTTTTTTTGAGACGGAGTCTCGCTCTGTCGCCCAGGCTGGAGTGTAGTGGCCGGATCTCAGCTCACTGCAAGCTCCACCTCCCGGGTTTACGCCATTCTCCTGCCTCAGCCTCCCGAGTAGCTGCGACTACAGGCGCCCGCCACCTTGCCAGGCTAGTTTTTTGTATTTTTTAGTAGAGATGGGGTTTCACCGTGTTAGCCAGGATGGTCTCGATCTACTGACCTTGTGATCCGCCCCTCTCGGCCTCCCAAAGTGCTGGGATTACAGGCTTGAGCCACCACGCCCGGCCTAAAGCACTCTTTTTAAATTACGCCTGTTTCATCCCTCAGGAAAGGTGCAAAGAGTTCATGAAAGGTTATATGCCCAGGAACATACAGCAAGCTGGTGGGACTTGGGATATGAACCCAGGCCCATCTGACTACCCCTACCCCCACCCCCTGGCAGCCCCTTTCCTGGCCATGGTGTCATATCAAAACAGACCTGGGCCAGGTGCGGTGGCTCACACCTGTAATCCCAACACTTTGGGAGGTCAAGGCAGCAGATCACCTTAAGTTAGGAGTTTGAGACCAGCCTGGCCAACATGGCGAAACTGCATCTCTACTAAAAATGAAAAAATTAGCTGGGCGTGGTGGCACGTACCTGTAGTCCCAGCTACTCGGGAGGCTGAGGCAGGAGAATTGCTTGAACCTGGGAGGGGGAGATTGCAGTAAGCCGAGATTGTGCCACTGCACTCCAGCCTGGATGACCGAGTGAGGCTCTGTCTCAAAATAAAACAAAACAAAAAGATTTCAGACCAATCCACCATGGAGCTGGCTGATTCTCAGCCCCTCCAGATCTTTTTTTTTTTTTTTTTTGAGACAGAGTCTCGCTCTGCCACCCAGGCTAGAGTGCAGTAGCACGATCTCGACTCACTGCAACCTCTGCCTCCCAAGTTCAAGCGATTCTCTTGCCTCAACCTCCTGCGTAGCTGGGACTATAGGCGTGCACCACTACGTCCGGCTAATTTTTTTTATATTTTTAGTGGAGACAGGGTTTCACTATATTGGCCAGGCTGGTGTTGAACTCCTGACCTCGTGATCCACACGCCTCAGCCTTCCAAAGTGCTGGGACTACAAGCATGAGCTATCGTGCCTGGCCATGCCCCTCCAGATCTTGCCACCTCTGGCTAAGTGCCAAAGACTCTCAGGCCTTGAGCCCAAGGCCCCCTGGTCAGGGAGCTCCAAGGCTAAGCCGACCCCCAATTCCCACAGTGCCTCCCCTGATGTGGCCTCAATTTCTCCGCCCCACTTTCTGCCCTTCAAGCGCTGCTGGTGGTGGAGCCTTCAAGGACGCCACAGCCAAAAATAATCGGGCCCCGACCTACCTCCGGAAATTGGGGCAGCCCCGCCCAGCCACCTGGCACCCAGGAGGTAATTAGTGCATGTGGCAAATTAGGGTAATTAGGTCTGCAGGAACTGAACCTCGGGTCCAGGTTTGGTGCTCAGAGGGGCCTCAAGCACTGCCTCCTCCCATCCCCAACTCACTCTGGTCCTAGGTCCTCAAATCCATAACCCAGTGCTGGCAACCCCAACTCCCTGACCCTTTCTTGCCTGGGCCTGAGGGAGCCTGGCTCCGTTGCTTCATGGGGGTTTGTTTGTTGAATGAATTAACTTTGGCCGTGGGCGGAAGTCAAGTTCTGAATTTAAGGCAGGGTCTCCTTCAAGTGATGCAAAATCACCGATAGTATTGAGTCATCAAACTCTCCTTTGCCTGACCCCCATGGGTCCACTCTGTGCTGGAAGGTGACAAACTCTAGGGAAACATTGGCTCTGGTCTCAACCCTTGAGGAACACTCAGGCTGGAGGAGTCAAAGCTGCACACAGGCACTCGCAGGGGTCAGGGCTGGGCCAGAAAGAGGGAAGAGGGCTGGAGAAGGTCTAGAGGTAGAGGAGAGAGAGCTTCTTGGGGAGGAGAGCATTGAAGGTGAGGCTTTGAGGGATGAATAGGAGTTTGCAAACAGGCTAATGTCTGGAGGTTGGCCCAACCAGCTATGGCTTGGGGAATGAGGAGAAGGAAGAGGGAGGTAGCTGGAGGGGGCACCTGAGGGGCCGGGAGCTAAAGATTTAGAGGATGTCATGCCAGGTTGGACCCATTTCTGTCCTTGAGAGTTCAGACCTGGTTGCAGTCCTCTAACTTCTGAAAAAGGAAAGAGTAAGAAGTTGGTTCAGGATCAAAACCACATACCAAAAATAAATAGGATGTTTACAATAGCAAGCATTTATTAAGCACCTACAATCACGTTCTCTTCACATAACAACTCATTGGAGGCCAGGTGCAGCAGCTAACATCTGTTATCCCAGCCCTTTGAGAGGCTGAGGCAGGCAGATCACTTGAGTCCAGGAGTTGGAGACCAGCCTGGGCAACATAGTGACACCCCGTCTCTACAAAAAATACAAAAATCAGTCAGGCGTAGTGGTGTGCACCTGTAGTCCCAGCCACTCAGGAGTCTGAGGTGGGAGGATTGCTTGAACCCAGAAAGTTGAGGCTGCAGTGAGCCATGAATGAGCCACTGTACTACAGCCTAGAACAGAGTGAGACCCTGTCTCAAAAAAAAAAAAAAAAAAAAAAAAAAAAAAAAGGGCTGGGTGTGGTGGATCACACCTGTAATTCCAACAGTTTGGGAGGCCAAGGCGGGTGGATTGCTTGAGTCCAGGAGTTGGAGACCAGCCTGGTCAACATGGTGAAACCCCTGTCCCTACTAAAAATACAAAAATTAGCTGGGTATGGTGGCGTGCACCTGTAATCCCAGCTGCTAGGGAGGCCAAGGCAGGAGAATTGCTTGAACCCGGAAGGCAGAGATTGCAGCAAACCGAGATCGCAGCACTGCACTCCAGCCTGGGCGACAGAGCAAGATTCTGTCTCAAAAAAAAAAAAAAAGAAAGAAAGAAAGAAAGAATTCATTAGATCCCTACAGTAAACCTCAGAAGTGAACACCATTCATATGCCCATTTTATGGATGGGGAACCTGAGGCACAAAGAAGAAAAAGTGACTTCTTCAGGGTGGCACTGCTGGTAAGCGGCAGGGCTGGGATTCTGGGATTCACTCCCTGGCTCACATGATTGTGAAAAACACCAAGTCGAAAGCTGGAACCTGGGGATCGATCTCCTACTTCTGAAAGTGCTCATAGAAAGCTGTCACAGGGGCCAAGCGCGGTGGCTCACGCCTGTAATCCCAGCACTTTGGGAGGCTGAGGCTGGCGGATCATGAAGTCAGGAGATTGAGACCATCCTGGCCAACATGGTGAAATCCCGTCTCTACTAAAAAAAAAAAATACAAAAATTAGCTGGGCGTGGTGGCAAGTGCCTGTAATCCCAGCTACTCAGGAGGTTGAGGAAGGAGAATAGCTTGAATCCGGGAATTGGAGGTTGCAGTGAGCCGAGATCGCACCTCTGCGCTCCAGCCTGGCGACAGTGAGACTCCGTCTCAAAAAAAAAAAAAAGGAAAGCTGTCGAAGGTCAGGCTTGTTCTAGGTGCTGGACAAATCCATGTAAGAGGTGAACAGTAACCAAATCATGCCATAAACAGACCTGAAGTAGTCACCAAGACCTTCACCGGGAGGTGGGCACCCAGCTTTGGGGAAGAGAGGCTGGACTGTCCCTGCTCTGGTGGCACAGAAAACCTCTGGAGAGGAGAGACAGTTTAGCCTCACTCCAAAGGCTGGGTCAGATCTAACTGGGCAGAGACCAGAGCCTGAGTCATAAAAGCCATTCTGCAAATGCAGTTTTCTTAGTGCTGAATGAGCTGTTCCGGTTCCCGCTTGGTTTCCCCTTTAAGACAGGAAGCTCATTCTTCCACACCATTTCTCAGCCCCAAAGGAAAGTTGCTTACCTAGTCAGCCACCTTGGGGTGGTGGCCTCTGCCTGCCCTGCAAGGACATCCCAAGTCCCTTCCTTCCTTCCTTCCCTTTTTTTTTTCTTTTTTTCTTTTTTGAGACAGAGTCTCCCTCTGTCACCCAGGCTGGAGTACAGTGACCTGATCTCAGCTCAATTCTACCTCTGTCTCCTGGGTTCAAGTAATTCTCCTGCCTCAGCCTCCCGATAGCTGGGATTACAGGTGTGCACCACCATGCCCGGCTAATTTTTGTATTTTTAGTAGAGACGGGGTTTCACCATGTTTTGGCCAGGCTGGTCCCAAACTCCTGACCTCAGGTGATCCGCCTGCCTCAGCCTCTCAAAGTGCTGGGATGACACACATGAGCCCAGTCCCTTTCTGTGACTCTTATGTTACCTGTTTATTATATGACCAGGTCTGGGTGCTCTTCTAGGGCTGGGCCATCCATCCTGAAGCCTCAGTCTGACCCAGTACAAGAGTGATTGTTCATCCCAGCAGGGAAACTGAGGCACAGACTCAGTTTCCCCAGCTACAGCAAAGAGTGAAAAGGCCTCTGTCCACAAACCTAATGGAAGGCACCCCAGAGGACAGCTGCTGATATTGACTGAATCTTCATGTTCCTCCCTCTACTAGAAGCCCTGCAAGCATCAGCCCATTTTCCAGGTGAGAAAACTGAGGCCCACACTGAGGAAGCCACTGCCTCAGCGTAGACTTGGCTAATCCAGCTTCAGGTTGGGGCTGCTCAAGGCCAGCCCTGTCCCAGCCCCTCCCAGAGAACGGAAAAGGCGTTCAGGGAAACAACTCAACCCTTCACTATCTCTTTCACTGTTGCTTTCTGCCCACACAAAGGGCAAAGCCTGCCTGGGTCCCCCGCCCAGCTGCCCCTGTAGAAGAGCCACATGGCCCCAGTTCTGCACTCGGCAAGCTCTAAACAGCTTCCAGAAGCCTCGGCCATGCCAGCACCTTTCCCAGATACTTTTTAATTTTTTCCATTATTTTGTTGGTAATAAGGAAAAGTCATTTTTTGTGCAGAACAGACGGTATTTTCTTTGCTCCCCACAATGTTCAAGCATTTCGTGGCTTCCAGCCTGAGAACAGAGCCAAATCCTTCCCTTATGCAGATGCCTCATGAAGTTAGAAGCAGCCTGGGAAACTGAGTCTGTGCCTCAGTTTCCCCTGTGAGATGAATAGTCGCTCTTGTGCTGGGTCAGACTGGGGCTTCAGGATGGATGGGCCAGCCCTAGAGGAGCACCCAGACCTGGTCATGTAATAAACAGGTAACATAAGAGTCACAGAAAGGGTTTGGGTTCACCCCTGTCATCCCAGCACTTTGGGAGGCTGAGGCGGGACGATCACTTGAGCTCAGGAGTTCGAGACCAGCCTGGGCAACATAGTGAGACCTTGTCTCTAAAAATAAACTTTAAAAAAGAAAGAAAGAAAGAGTCACAGGGATTGGGACAGGGGAGGGAAAGGTCCCTTCCAAGGCCAGGGTAGTCAGAGAGGCTTCCTAGAGGAGGAGACAGGGTGGTGGCGCTGAGCCTGGAAGGATAAGGTGGAAGACATGCCTGCAGAGAGGGCATTCCAGGTGGACGGAACAGTTTGGGCAAAAGCCTGGACGGGGGAAGACTCAGATCTTGGTCCAGGAGTCAATCTCCAAAGACAATCTGACCTGGAATTCACCTAAAGGTAATTCGAATGTAACTGCCAGCTCAGATATACTATTCTTCTTAGAAGGAAGCAGAAATAAAGGAACAGGGAAAGGAGACAGGAGCAGAGGTCTTGGAGATGAAAAGCAAAAGCCTCTCTGAAGTTGTCAAAAAACTTAAGTGTTAGCCAGGTGCAGTGGCTCACGTCTGTAATCCCATCACTTTGGGAGGCCGAGGGGGGCCGGATCACTTGAGGTCAGGAGTTCGAGACCAGACTGGGCAACATGGCGAAACCCCATCTTTATTAAAAATACAAAAATCAGCCAGGTGTGGTGGCATGAACCTGTAGTCCCAGCTACTCGGGAGGCTGAGGCAGGAGAATCACTTGAATCTGGGAGGCAGAGGCTGCAGTAAACTGAGATTGTGCCACTGCACTCCAGCCTGGGCAACAGAGTGAGACTTTGTCTCAAAAAAAAAAAAAAAAAAAAAAGAAAGAAAGGGAAAAAAAAGAAAAACTCAAATGTAAGGTCAGAGCTTTAGGGCGCCACAGGCCTTGATTCCAGGGAGCTCCGGGCCTATGCCCATGAACGAACCAACGGCACTGTGTGATTTTGGAGAAGGTGCCAGAGAGGGGCTGGCACCAGGATTGACAAGTGGGACCCATGGGGCTGGGGAGGTGGATCTCAGCTCAACTCCAGAAGGACGCTCTCCTGGAAAGTGTGGGAAAGGGGCGCTCCCTGTGACCAGAGGTGACAGTGGAGGCTGAGGGGATACAACCATGCCTTGGAGACATTCCTTCAACCTTTGGATCCTGGAAACCTCAAATAACAGCAATGATCACCGTAATTCAACCATTGTGGGCGTTTTTACCATCGTCTTGGGAGGGACAGAGGTGGACAGACGTCCCTGCTCAGGGATGGGGTGGTCAGGAGGACAGACAGGAAGGTTTCTCTCTTTGTCTTGCTTCCCGTTCCCTCCTGAAGTTGATCTCTTCCGTTTCCTGGCAACACCCATTGAGCACTTACTGTATGCAGACCCTGGGACCCACTGCCCCCTCCCCAACCTCACTGGGCCACCCAAGTCAGCCCGAGAGGGACCTGACCTCCCTCACAGGCCCAAAGTTATGACCTCAGGTAGTGGGGAGAGAGGCAGCTGTCCCCTGAGAAGGTGACAGGAGGGTGAGGTCACATCGCAGTCCGTACAACTCTCTCCATCTGCTTCCTATCTCTCCGCCTGTCTCCCCCGTGTCTCTGTTTCCGGGTCTCTTTATCATCCCAGATGTCCCTCTCCGTCTGTCTCTCTGTCCCCACCCTCTGCTCCCAACTCTGACTTCCGCAACCCCCCCCCAGAGTGCCCCTCCACTGCCCCTAAACCCCCTCCCAAACTCCCTCCCTTCCCAGTCCCACCCTGCCCCGTCCTTCCCCTACCCCCTCCCGCTGGCAAAAAGCCAGCAGGGGCGCAAGCGGGGGCGGCCTGGCGGCCCGGGTGAGCGGGGCGGCGGCGGCCGCGTCGGACGGCGCGGATGGGACCGGAGGCGGGCGCGGGCGGCGGCGGCGGCGGCGGGCGCAGACAAAGGGGGCGGGCGGCGGCGCGGAGGGCCGCGGGAGGGCGCGCCGGGAGCCAGGAGCAGCGGGGCGCCGGGCAGCGCGGGGGGTCATGCGCCGCGGGTTGCCGCACCCCGGAACCCCGGCCTGGACACTCCGGGGCGCGGACCCGGCAGGGTGAGCCCGGCCGGCCGAGCCTGCGCCGGGAGCACGGGGGCCTCGAAGTCCCAGGGGCAAGGGGAGGGCGCGGGGGGGTCCCCAGAAGTTCCGGACCCGGGGACTGGGAGCGGCTCAGGGGGTCCCCAAGTTCCAGGGCTGGAGGGAGCGCGGGGGTCCCGAACTTCTGGATTCAGGGTCGGAGAAAGGACTGCGCGGGAGGTTCCCAAAGTTCTGGACCCGGCGTTGGAGGAGGCTGCGAAGGGGTCCCCAAAGTTGCGGACCTGGGGTGGGGTACTGGCGTGGGAGGGGTCCGGACGTCCCGGACCCAGGAACTGGAGGGATGGCAGGGGTTCTTCGAAGTTCAGCAGTCTGGGACAACGCGGGGCACCCGGGTCCCGGACCTGGTTAGAGGAGGAGGCAGGGAGAGAGTCCCCGGAGTTACCGACCTGGGGTTGGAGGAGGCAGAAGAGGTGTCCCCCGAAGTTCTTGACCCAGAGACAGGGGGCGTCGCGGGAATCTCGGAAGTTCCAGGGGCAGGGCACGCATCCCGGAGTTGGGGCACGCACTGGGTGTCCTCCTGCCTCGGGTGGGGATGGAATCCTGAATTAATAGTAACCCCCCGTTCTCCGGACTGGGGTGCATGGGATGGGGCCTCATCCACCGGCCAGATTGGGGATCCCGGGCACCGGGCGGTGTCGGACCCCCCTCCGGGAGCCCCGTGGCCGGCGGCATCCGAGGCGCATGACTGGTTGGTGAGTAACTTTCCCCAAACGCTGCAAGTCGCAGCAGGAGCTGCCGGACCGGAAGGGCCTGGGTTCCGGGGACCCCTGTGTTCCCCAACTCCCACCCGGTACAGGACCCGCCCCCTTTCCAGGCCAGAGCTGCCGCCCCACCCCCACTCGGGGGCTCCGGTTTCAGACCCTGTGACCAGGACAGCAGCTGCCCAGGACAGGATGGGGGGGGCATCCCCCCTTTGACCACAGAGGCCGCTGGGCCGGGGCCTCCCCTCCCCCACCTGTCTTCCCCCTCCTCCAAACCCCTCCTTGGTCCCCTGCACATTCGGGGTTGCTGAATGGCCCAATGGGGAGGTTGGGGAGCCCTGGCCTCCCAGTGTGGATTCTGCTCTGCCCCCCATGGTGGGCACTGGGATTGGCTGTTTGTCTACATCTTGTCTTTTTAACTTGGCTGGGGGCTCCCTGGGGATTTGGACTCTGGACTTCAAGGTGTGCCTCTGCCCTAGGGTGGGAGCTGCGGGGGAGGGGGTGGGCTCCCTCTGCAGGGTGTAGTGGGGAACTGGTCTCCTGGTATTACACACCTCTCAATGCCCCACTTTTTGATGGAGAGCCCCGCTCTGGCCAGTCATGGGTGAATGTGGTGGAAAGAATTCAGCAGAGATTTGGCCTCCACAGCTCAGCCCAGGATGGAGGGGACTTCACGGGGGTGCAATAACCCGGACAATGAGAAATTTACATCTGGATGTCAGCTGCCACCAGGCTCCTCTCAGAGGGCCATCTCCTGTACAGGGTGTTGTGGGGGCTTCCCCCAGACAAAGAAAGATGGGGCCCGCTTGCTCTGAGTGATCTATAGCAATTATCTTGTCTTTTTGTTTCTTTTTATAATTTCTTTCTTTTTTTGAGACAGGGTCTCGCTCTCTTGTCCAGGCTGGAGTGCAGTGGCGTGACCATAGCTCACTGCACTGCAGCCTTGACCTTCCGGGCTCAAGCAATCCTCCACCTCAGCCTCCCGAGTAGCTGGGACCACAGGCACATGCCACCACACCCGGCTAATTGTTTAAATTTTTGGCAGAGATGGGGTCTCGCCATGTTGCTCAGGCTGGTCTCGAACTCCTGGGCTCAAAGAATTCTCTTGACTCAGCCTCCCAAAGCACCGGATGTACTTTGGGCCTTTCCTGCCTTTTTGATTGAAAGTTCCATGACGGCACACCTGGTGATGGGTCCTGAGGTGGAACCTGCTTGGCCTCCCTCAGCCTGGCCTGAGGGACACTCATAGTCCCTGCTCTCTCCCTAGGGGCCAAAGCAGCGCTCCTGCCACCTCTCTGGCTGCCCCCTAGAGCCTGCCCATCCCGACCTGACCAATGTCCACAGCCAGGTGAGCTCCCACCTCCCCCAGCCTGGCCCTGAGCTGTCTAAGGGGGTTGCCTGGCCCCCACCAAACACCCTCTCCCCATGCAGGGAGCAGCCAATCTTCAGCACACGGGCTCACGTGTTCCAGATCGACCCGGCCACCAAGCGAAACTGGATCCCGGCGGGCAAGCATGCACTCACTGTCTCCTATTTTTACGATGCCACCCGCAATGTCTACCGCATCATCAGCATCGGGGGCGCCAAGGTCCGGGTGGGGTGTGAGTGGGGAAGAGGCACCAGGAGTCCTGGTGACAAAGCTGGGTCTAGTGGCTGGCTTGCTGTGTGCCCAAGGGATGGGAAACCCTGAGCCTTCTGTCTCCTGAAATGGTTCAGAGTAAAGACCTTCAAGACCCTAATACAAGGTGATACCTGGGGGTTTCATGTTTGTTATTATCTGTCCCATCAACCTTGAACTTTGTTTCCCGACCCCAGGCCATCATCAACAGCACTGTCACTCCCAACATGACCTTCACCAAAACCTCCCAGAAGTTTGGGCAGTGGGCGGACAGTCGCGCCAACACCGTCTACGGCCTTGGCTTTGCCTCTGAACAGCATCTGACACAGGTGGGCCGGGTGAGGGGGAAAGTGGAGGGAACGGATGAGGCTGGGCCCAAGTCTTCTGGGCTCAATTTGGGATCTTGGGCAGGTTCTCTATCTTCCGATCTACAGGATGGGATTGTAGGATGAGATGTGACTGAGGCCCCTTTAAGGTTCACTGGTTTGATTCCTAGTTCGTTTTTCTGTTTGTTTGTTTTTTGAGACGGGCTGGAGTGATCTCAGCTCACTGCAACCTCTGCCTCCCGGGTTCAAGCCATTCTCCTGCCTCAGCCTCCCGAGTAGCTGGGACTACAAGAGTCGGCCACCACGCCTGGCTAATTGTTTGTATTTTTAGTAGAGACAAAGTTTCACCATATTGGCCAAGCTGGTCTAGAACTCCTGACCTCAAATGATCCGCCCGCCTCGGCCTCCCAAAGTGCTGGGATTATAGGCATGAGCCACCGCACCCACTCTTGAGTCCTAGTTCTACTGCCTCTAGCTCTAATTTTGGACACACCCTGCTCCTCTTTGGGACATCAAATGGGTGGCTGGCCTGGGCTGGGCACTTTCCCACATGCCCTAGCAGTACCTTCATCCTCACCTCCCTCCACCCTGTGCCATCTCTATACTTCCATTATTATCTTTATCCATGATTTTGTTGATGATGAGTGCGTTCACGAAGATCTTCTTTTTTTTTTCTTTTTTTTTTTTTTTTTTGAGGTAATGCCTTGCCGTCCCCCAGGCTGGAGTGCAGTGGCACGATCTTGGCTCACTGCAACCTGCAACCTCCGCCTCCCGGGTTCAAGTGATTCTCCTGCCTCAGCCTCAGCGTAGCTGGGATTACAGGCACCTGCCACCTCACCCAGCTAATTTTTGTATTTTCCATAGAGATGGGGTTTGGTTGGCCAGGCTGATCTTGAACTCCTGACCTCAGATGATCCACCTGCCTCGGCCTCCCAAACTGCTGGGATTACAGGCATGAGCTACCACACCAGGCCTTCTTTGTTTTCTTCTAGAAGCTTTAGAATTTACCTTTCTTTTCTTTTTTTTTTCCCCTCCCTCCCTCTCTTCTTCTTTTTTTTTTTTTAACAAGATCTCGCTCTGTTGTCCAGGCTGGAGTGAAGCAGTATAATCATGACTTACTGAAGCCTCGAACTCCTGGGCACAAGGGATCCTCCCACCTCAGCCTCCTGAGTAGCTGAGCCTATAGGCACACGCCACCATGCCTAGCTAATATCTTTCTTTATTCTTTATTCTTATTTTTATTTTTTGTAGAGACAGGATCTCACTATGCTGTCCAGGCTGTTCTTGACTCCTGGCCTCAAGTGAGCCTCTCACTCTGGCCTCCCAAAGTGCTGGAATTACAGGCTTGAGCCACTGCACCTGGACAATTTACCTTTCTAATTTAGGTCTTTTTTTTTTTTTTTTTTGGAGACAGAGTCTAACTCTGTTGCAAGGCTGGAATGCAGTGGCTTGATCTCGGCGTGCTGCAACCTCTTCCCCCCAGGTTCAAGCAATTCTCCTGCCTCAGCTTCCCAAGTAGCTGGGATTACAGACATACCACACCTGGCTAATTTTTTTTATTTTTACAAAATCTTTGTTTTTTTAATTTTTGTATTCTTAGTAGAGACAGGGTTTTACTATGTTGGCCAGGCTGGTCTCAAACTCATGACTTCAGGTGATCTGCCTGCCTCAGGCTCCCAAACTGCTGGGAATACAGGCGTGAGTCACTGTGCCTGGCCTAAAAATTTATTTATTTATTTATTGAGTTATTTATTTATTTATTTTATTATTTATTTTTTGAGATCGGAGTTTTTGCTCTTGTCCCCCAGGCTGGAGTGCAATGGCATAATCTTGGCTCACCAGCAACCTCTACCTCCTGGGCTCAAGCAGTTCTCCTGGCCCCAGCTCCCAAGTACTCAGGCATTACAGGCGCACCGCCACCACGCCTGCTAATTTTTGTGTTTTTAGTAGAGACGGGGGTTTCCACCATGGTTGGCCATGCTGGTTTTCGAACTCCTGTCTCAATGATCCACCCACCTCGCCTCCCAAACAGTGTTGGATTACAGACTCTGTATATCTCACTGTCTCTCTCTCTGCCTGAAAAAAAAATTTTATTTACTTTTATTTATTTTATTTTATTTGAGATGGAGTCTTGCTCTGTTGCCCAGGCTGGAGTGCAGTGGCGCAATCTCAGCTCACTGCAAGCTCCGTCTCTTTTTTTTTTTTTTTTTTTTTTTTTTTTGAGGCGGTAGTCTCGCTCTGTCGGCTGGGACTGAGTGCAGAATAGAGCCAGATCCTCAGCTCACTGCCAAGCTCCGCCTCCCGGTTTACGGCCATTCTACTGGCCTCACGCCTCCCCGAGTAGCGGGACTGACAGGCGCCCGCCACCTCGCTCCGGCTAGTTTTTGTATTTTAGTAGAGACGCGGGTTTCACCGTGTTAGCCAGGATGGCTCTTGATCTCCTGACCTCGGCGTGATCGCCGTCCTTCGGCTCCAAAGTGCTGGGATTGACAGGCTTGAGCCACCGCGCCCGGCCGCAAGCTCCGTCTCTTGGGTTCACTCTGTTCTTCTGCCTCAGCCTCCCAAGTAGCTGGGACTACAGGCGTCTGCCACCACACCCGGCTAATAGTTTGTACTTTTAGTAGAGACGGGGTTTCACCGTGTTAGCCAGGATGATGTTAGCCAGGATGATCTCGATCTCCTGACCTCGTGATCCGCCCGCCTTGGCCTGCCAAAGTGCTGGGATTACAGGTGTGAGCCACTGTGCCCGGCCAAAAATTATTTTTAAACTAAGGAAATTTATTTTAAAACCAGGGTAGAGGGGGGAAACATATCCTATCCTAACTGGAAAACTGGTATTGCTTGTCATAAATAGGTGGTAAATGTAAACATGTAAACATTTATTTGTTTTTTTTGTTTTGTTTTGTTTTGTTTTGAGACGGAGTCCCGCTCTGTCACCCAGGCTGGAGTGCAGTGGCCGGATCTCAGCTCACTGCAAGCTCCACCTCCCAGGTTTACGCCATTCTCCTGCCTCAGCCTCCCGAGTAGCTGGGACTACAGGCGCCCGCCACCTCGCCCGGCTAGTTTTTTGTATTTTTTAGTAGAGACGGGGTTTCACCATGTTAGCCAGGATGGTCTCAATCTCCTGACCTCGTGATCCGCCCGTCTCGGCCTCCCAAAGTGCTGGGATTACAGGCTTGAGCCAAAATTTAATACAACAAAAACAAGAATGGGGTGACTGCTTTCTCATTGACTTCCGATGTCTCTCAGAGCCTGAGACCTAAAAAAATAAAATTTAAAAAAAGGAATAATAACAGGTGTTAAAGACAGATTAGCACCCACCTCAGGTTGTCTTTGTTGAAATAGCCCTGATAAAGATGAAAAGGGGCCTGATGTGTTGGCTCATACCTGTCATTCTCACACTTTGGGAGGCTGAAGTGGGTGGATCACGGGGTCAGGAGTTCGAGACCAGCATGGCCAATATGGTGAAACCCCGTCTCTACTAAAAATACAAAAATTAGCCAGGCGTAGTGGTGTGGGCCTGTAGTCCCAGCTACTCGGGAGGTTGAGGCACTTGAGGCAGAGGTTGCAGTGAGCCGAGGTGGTGCCACTGCACTCCAGCCTGGGTGACACTGGGAGATTCCATCTCAAAACAAAACAAAACAAAAACGCTGGGTGCTGTGCCTGTAATCCCAGCACTTTGAGAGGCTGAGGCAGGAGGATCACTTCAAGTCGGGAATTTAAGACCAGCCTGGCCAACATGGTGAAACCCTATCTCTACTAAAAATATGAAAATTAGCCAGGCATGGTGGTGCATGCCTGTAATCCCAGCTACTCAGGAGGCTGAGGCAGAGGCTGCAGTGAGCCAAGATCATGTCACTGCACTCCAGCTTGGACAACAGAGCAAGACTCCATCTCAAAAAAAAAAAAAAAAAAAAAAAAAAAAAAAAAAAAAAAAAAAAAAAAGAGGAAAAGGGCCATTCTGGGGAACATGGCTAGACCCCGTCTCTAGAAAAAATTAGCCAGGCATGAGGGCACACACCTGTAGTCCCAGCTCCTTAGTGGAGGGATAAGGTGGAAGGGTCACTTGAGCCAGGGAGGTCAAGTCTGCAGTGAGCCGAGATCATGCCACTGCACTCCAGCCTGGGTGACAAAGTGAGACCCTTTCCTAAAAAGAAAAAGAGGAAATGGGAATTCCTTTCCCTTTCTCAGTGTGGCCCAATGTATTTAAATGCCACCTCTTATGATCTGATGCCACCTGCCCACCCACCATGGTTTATCATTCTTCAAACTTTCCTTCTTCCAAGGTGTGTGATAAGGGGATGGGTACAGTTCAAAAGTTACGGGGCTGTCACTGGGTGATGGTGACCTGTTTGGGAGGATGGACTGGGGTTTTACTGTCTTTTCCTCCCCACTCCCATAGTTTGCTGAGAAGTTCCAGGAAGTGAAGGAAGCAGCCAGGCTGGCCAGGGAGAAATCTCAGGATGGCGGGGAGCTCACCAGTCCAGCCCTGGGGCTCGCCTCCCACCAGGTCAGCACTCCCTACTCTCCTATGCCTGCCTGGGCACCTGTGAGTCAGCCAGGTGCTCAACTGATATTGGGGGACCTTGATATTGGGAGACCGGGGCACTGTGCTGGTCCTCAAGACCCAATGCTTCCAGATGACCTAAAGTTAGACCCATGGCAGGGACCACGGAGGAGGGTGTGGAGTGTGTCATAGAGGGTCTGGACCTTGCCTGGGGCCAGTGGGGTGCACCCAGTAGGTCCCAGTAGCAAGACCAGCTCAGGCCGGGTGCGGTGGCTCATGCCTGTAATCTTAGCACTTTGGGAGGCCAAGGTGGGCGGATCACGAGGTCAGGAGATCGAGACCATCCTGGCTAACATCGTGAAACCCCGTCTCTACTAAAAAAGAAATTAGCCAGGGATGGTGGCGGGTGCCTGTGGTCCTAGCTGCTTGGGAGGCTGAGGCAGGAGAATGGCATGAACCCAGGAGGTGGAGGTTGCAGTGAGCTGAGATTGCGCCACTGCCCTCCAGCCTGGGGGACAGAGCGAGATTCCATCTTGGAAAAAAAAAAATCAGCTCAGATGGCAGGATGCAAAACTAGAAATTGAAATGCTAAGTGTGGCTGGGCGCAGTGACTCACGCCTATAATCCCAGCAATTTGGAAGGCTGAGGCGGGAGGAGCACTTGAGGCCAGGAGTTCAAGACCAGCCTGGCCAACATGGTGATACCCTGTCTCTACTAAAAAATACAAAAATTAGCCAGGCGTGGTAGCATGCGCCTGTAGTCCTAGCTACTCGGGAGGCTGAAGCAGGAGAATTGCTTGAACCCAGGAGGTGGAGGTTGCAGTGAGCGGAGATCGTGCCACTGCACTCCAGCCTGGGTGACAGAGTGTGAGTCTGTCTCAAAGAAAAAAAGGAAAGAAAGAAATGGCTAAGTGTGAGGCAGAACAACTAACTGTCCCTGCGTGTTTTCCCACATTAATTTAGTCAGCTTTATTTATTGAGCACCTGCTGGGTACCAGGTCTAGGGCTGTGCACAGGGGTTGCAGAGATGAAAAAAAGCAGGCTGGACTCTGTCTACCCTCAAAGCCAGTGGTCCAGGCAGTGGGGTTGCTCCTGAAATATAGATTCAGCCTGGGCTGGACTTCCTGCTGACGTCCTAAACGGGATGTTGAAGTTTGGCCGTGGGGAAGGGAACAGCAGGGAGCTGTTCGATTGTCCCCCTCCCCTACTTTACAGGTTCCAAGTATCTTGGTTTAGACTAACCTGCATCAGACTTGCTCCTGGGGGTGGTGAAAGCCCAGGAAGGCAAGGTTGAGGGCGTGGGCATGGAACTCCCAGCCTAGGGGCCATAGGGAGCCATGGAGGGTGCATGAGGTGGGGAGGGACACACTTGGATCCTGTGCTGTGAAGGACCTGCTTAGGGTGCGTAGGTCAATTGGACCCCCGATGTGACGACCCCAGTCACATCAGCCTTGATCCCAGCTGATGTGGGGTCGTGACGTACTCTTCCCCATGCACAGGTGCCCCCGAGCCCCCTCGTCAGTGCCAACGGCCCCGGCGAGGAAAAACTGTTCCGCAGCCAGAGCGCTGATGCCCCTGGCCCCACAGAGCGCGAGCGGCTAAAGAAGATGCTGTCTGAGGGGTGAGGGGCGGGACTTGGGGAGTGGCAGGGGCGGGGTCGTGGGGGATGAGGAGGCGGTTCTCGGAAGCCAAGGGAGTGCCAAGGATCTAACTGTGGATCCAAGACCTGGGGAAGGGGATGAGGCTCTGGATGCTGCCCCATCCAGAGCCGACCCCGCCCCTACCCTGCATTGGCCACGCCCCTCCATATTGACCCC
>NW_016814942.1:930030-972076 GCF_001698545.2 Rhinopithecus bieti
CTAAAGAAGATGCTGTCTGAGGGGTGAGGGGCGGGACTTGGGGGAGTGGCAGGGGCGGGGGTCGGGGTGGGGGATGAGGAGGCGGTTCTCGGAAGCCAAGGGAGTGCCAAGGATCTAACTGTGGATCCAAGACCTGGGGAAGGGGATGAGGCTCTGGATGCTGCCCCATCCAGAGCCGACCCCGCCCCTACCCTGCATTGGCCACGCCCCTCCATATTGACCCCACCCTGTCTCGCTGCTAACCTCGCCCAGTCTATGCCTGTCTGGGTTTAGGATAACCCTGGGGCGCCTCCCCACCCCGACCACGCCTCCATCGGCTGACTCTCCCCAAACTCCCATCCCTCACCCGCCATTCCGACAGTGTCACTGGGTAGATTCCACGTGCCCCCTTCTTTGACTCGGTCCTAAACAAGACCCCGCTTCTGCGGGACTGTCCCATCCCCAGGCTCAGCGCTCAGTGTCGCCACGTCTCCAGCCTTGCGTGGCCCTGACTCAGTCCCCTACTCCAGAGCTACCCCACCTCTGGCCCCGCCTCCTAGCCCAGCATTGCCCGTGACTCCGCCCCAGCCTAGCACCACCCACCCATGGCCACCCCCCAGCCCAGCATTGCTGCTGACTCCGCCCCCAACCCAGTGCCACCCCACCCTGGCCCCGCCCCCTAGTCCAACCTCGCGCCCGACTCTGCATCCTCGCCAGCCTTGGCCCTGACCTAAGCTCAGAGCTATCTCACCCCTGGCCCCGCCCCAGCCTAGCATCGCCCGCATTCTACCCCCAAGCCCGGTGTCACCCCCTGCCGACCCTTGTGTCCCCGCAGCTCCGTAGGCGAGGTACAGTGGGAGGCCGAGTTTTTCGCGCTGCAGGACAGCAACAACAAGTTGGCAGGCGCCCTGCGAGAGGCCAACGCCGCCGCAGCCCAGTGGAGGCAGCAGCTGGAGGCTCAGCGGGCAGAGGCCGAGCGGCTGCGGCAGCGGGTGAGGGTGCCCCTCCCTCCGAGAGACCCCCACCTGGCCCGGGCAACTGTGGAGGCCGCGCCTCCGCAGTTCCCATCTGCCCTGGGTTCATGGACTGGCTGTGTGACCTCAGCAGGTCACTGACCCAGCCTCAGTTTCTTGCTCTGTAAAATGGGTCTGAGACAATGTCAACCTCAGAGGGTGATCAGACCCTGAAGTCCAACCTGTGCAGAGGGGGTGGTGGCACCAACCAAGGGAGTTGGGTGCTTGGTCCTGGGAGTGGCCAGACAGGAGGCAGATTTCCTAGAGGTTGGGGGAGCAAGGGAGAGTGCAGACGGAGGCGTCAGGGGCTGCTATTCCTGTCCCACAGGTGGCTGAGCTGGAGGCCCAGGCAGCTTCAGAGGTGACCCCGGCCAGCGAGAAGGAGGGGCCGGGTCAGGGCCAGTCACTGGAGCAGCTGGAAGCTCTGGTGCAAACCAAGGACCAGGTGAGTGCCAAATGTGCTTCCCAGGCCTCACCTTCCCTTACCTCCTGCGGGAAAGCCAGGACCCCTGCAACAGACCCTGGGAACTCTTTTCCTCTAGGAGATCCAGACCCTGAAGAGTCAGACTGGGGGGCCCCGCGAGGCCCCGGAGGCTGCCGAGCGTGAGGAGACTCAGCAGAAGGTGCAGGTGTGTGTGGGCACCAGGAGGTGGGGTGACGGTGGGTGACAGTCACCTCAATAGTCAGGATGATATCTACCTAAGACAATAGAGTATTGGGAGGCCCAGGCCCGTGGAAGGCCTGATGCCCAGCAGGTGCCATGTGAACAGTGGCTATTGGTACAGTTTCATATCCATCTATGGGTTCAACAAGCAATGCTTGAGTCCCTGCTGCATTGCCATGCCAGACCCCGTCAATTCCTCCTCTTCTCAGCTTGAGGTCACAGAGCCTGCACTGGAACCAGGTTTGGCTTGGCTTGGCTTTTTTTTTTTTTAATTCTTCCAGATGGAGTCTCGCTCTGTCACCCAGGCTGGAGTGCAATGGCACGATCTGAGCTCACTGCAACCTCCACCTCCGGGTTCAAGTGATTCTCCTGCCTCAGCCTCCTGAGTAGCTGGGATTACAGGCGCCTGCCACTACACCCAGCTAATTTTTTGTATTTTCAGTAGAGACAGGGTTTCACCATGTTGACCAGGCTGGTCTCGAACTCCTGATCTCATGATTTGCTCACCTCGACCCCCAAGAGTGCTGTGATTACAGGGGTGAGCCACTGCACCTGGCCTTGGCTTGGCTTTTGTCAAAGGCTTTATGCGAGAAATGTTCATGGGGCACTTTTTTTTTTTTTTTTTGAGACAAAGAGTCTCACTATGTCACCCAGGCTGGAGTGCAGTGGCATGATCTCAGCTCACTGCAACCTCTGCCTCCTGGGCTCAAGCGATTCTCCTGACTCAGCCTCCAGAGTAGCTGGGACTACAGGTGCGCACCACCATGCCCAGCTGATTTTTGTATTTTTAGTAAAGATGGGGGCTTTACCGTGTTGGCCAGGCTGGTCTTGAACTCCTGACCTCTGGGGATCCACCTGCCTCTGCCTCCCAAAGTTCTGGGATTACAGGTGTGAGCCACCTAGCTCAGGGGCACTTCTTTTGAGTCCAGTAAGTTCAGATGTTAAAGGACCTAACTTCCCTTACGCCTGTATTCCTAGCTACTTGGGAGGCTGGGGTGGGAGAGTTGCTTGAGCCCAGGAGTTGGAGGCTGCAGTGAGCTAGGATGGTGCCACTGCACTCCAGCTTGGGCAACAGAGCAAAACCCTATTTCTTAGAAATGAGGGCAGAAACTGGGCCCCTGGGGGGTGGGGGTGTGTGCATTTTATTCCTGGTGTGATGGGCGCCCTAGGATGGCTTTGGGCAGAAGAGGGACATGAAGGTGGTCAGACTCTGGACGCCTCGGGCAGGACTGGTGATTTGTTGGGGCCCCCAACCCTGCCCACCCTTTCCTGGCAGGACCTGGAGACCCGCAATGCGGAGCTGGAACACCAGCTGCGGGCAATGGAGCGCAGCCTGGAGGAGGCACGGGCGGAGCGGGAGCGGGCACGGGCCGAGGTGGGCCGGGCGGCACAGCTGCTGGACGTCAGGCTGTTTGAGCTGAGTGAGCTGCGTGAGGGCCTGGCCCGCCTGGCTGAGGCTGCGCCCTGAGCCGGGGCTGGTTTTCTATGAACGATTCCGGCCTGGGATGTGGGCCAGGCCGCAGGCAGCATAGTTGGACCCATTTGTCCTAGAAAGGGACTGGGGGTTCCAACTTAACCCTGGGTGGGCCGGGCTGGGGTGGGCCCCAGCCGGCTCTGGCTGTTGGCAGCTTGGGGGCTGTTTTTGAGCTTCTCATTGTGTAGAATTTCTAGATCCCCAGATTACATTTCTAAGCGTGGCTGTGTGTGTGTGGTATGTGGGTATCTGGGCACCTATGTCGCCGGCCCCTTTCCCTGCCTTTTTGGGTGTCCCTGCATCCATGTGGCAGTTGTAAGCCACTTGCAGATGAAGGGTGAGACTTTAGTCCAAGGGGGGTGCCCAGGCCACACAACCAGGAATGTGGCTCTGGTGTCTCTCTGCCTGTCCCCTTGGACTTAGCCCATGTTGTCTGGCCAAGTTTGGACTTTCATGGCCCCTTCACTCTGGCTACAACCCCCCAATGTGGCCAGGTGGGTGGTCAGGGAAGCACATAGCTGTGCCCATTCGGCACAGGACTGACCTCACTGAAACCTCACAGCCGCCTCTGGAGAGCAGGACCGTTGCTATGCCCATTCTCCCGTTGCTATGCCCATTCTCCCGTTGCTATGCCCATTCTCCGGATGAGGAAACTGGAAGCCCAGAGAAGGGGCTTCAGGACCCAAAATCTCATGGTCATTCGAGCAGGTGGTTTGTCTGCAAAACTTAGGGCCTGCCTGGTAGAAACGGACGTGAAGCACCAGCAGCCGCACCCCCCCCCATCCCCCTGCTCTTCCAAAGTGAGACTAAGTCAAAAGACCCGTTTATTGAGCACCTCCTGTATGCGGCACCCCTAAGGGGTGACATTGGGTCGGGGTCACAACCTCCATCATGTTTTCTTCCTCTGCAGCCTGAATCTTGGCCAAGGCTCAGGGAAGGGGCCAGCCAGTGGTTTCGGGGCAGAGGAGCAGGGCCCACACAACACGAGCGCCCACGGGTTCCACTGCGGGGCACTGGGTAGGCCCCCAGGAAGGGCCGCTGCCCCCAAGGAAGTTTCCTCCGACCCTCAGCTCCATGGAAGAGTCCAGGACTTGGCAGATGGCTGTGTGGGGCTCAGGCAGGGCCCTGGGAGGGGACAGAGCCTGAGTGGGACCCAGGTGGGGCCCTGGGTGGACGCCCCTTGTGGCCAACCCTGCCGGCCTTCTGTCGCTTCAGCGTCTCCTCCACCTTCTCCTTGAAGCGCCGGTTCTTCTGCTTGATCTTGGCCAGCTCGGCCTTGCGCTTGGCCTCCAGGTCAGGGTCCTGGTACAGACAGGACCAGGGGATGGCTGAGCTGGCGACATCACCCAGGGAACCTAGCCACCCACCCCTACCTGTGGGCTCGGCCCTCACCTTCCCCTCCAGAATCAGCTGCTTCCGTTTGTTGATCTCCTTTTTCTCGTCAAAGTGGGCCGCCTCCAGTTTCTGGTGGAGGGAAGCGGGGTAAGGAGATGCCGGTCATGGAGGCCCCACCTGGAAGGGAGCCCCACCTGGAAGGGAGCACCACCGGCTCCGGAGAGCACTTTAGTGACCGCCCGCCTCTGACACTCACGATCTCACACTCTCTTCGCACCACATTGACCTGCGTGAGGATCTGCAGCACCTCGGCCTCTTCCACGGAGAATTCCTCTAGCTTATTCTCTATGGGGATAGCAAAGCCGGGGGTGGGGGTGGGGAGGAGACGTGCCATGGAGAGGGAGTTCAGCCAAGTAGTGAGTTCCCCATGCTGTGGGGTATGCAAGGCCATCTGGGGTCATATCAGGTAAGGGCCAGGTGGGCAAGATGAGGGATTTCTGAGCTAAGGAAGGTATGGACCACTGTCTTTCAGTCTCACCGTCACCCAAGCTGGAGTGCAGTGGCACTATTTCGGCTCACTGCAACCTCCACCTCCTGGGTTCAAGCAATTCTCGTGCCTCAGCCTCCCTTTTATTTTTCAGTGTTAGCAGCATTATGAGTTTGACCATGAATATTGATTTCTTGGAAACAGTGTCCTTTAAAGTCCAGATACTTCTTTCTTTCTCTTGTTTTGAAGACAGGGTCTGAATCTGTCACCCACGCTGAAGTGCAATGGCTCAATCACAGTTCACTATAGCCTCTGCTCAAGCAATTTTCCAACCTCAGCCTCTTGAGTAGCTGGAACTATGGGCGTGCGCCACCATGCCCGGCCAGTTCCTGTATTTTTTGGAGAGGCAGGGTTTCTCCATGTTGCCCAGGCTGATCTCAAACTCCTGGGCTCAAGTGACTCACCCACCTTGGCCTCCCAAAGTGCTGGGATTACAGGTGTGAGCCACCGTGCCCGGCCTTTAAGTCCAGATGTTTCTTTTTTTTTTTCTTTGAGACACAGTCTCATTGTTGCCCAGGCTAGAGTGCAATGGCGCAATCTCGGTTCACTGCAACCTCTGCCTCCCGGGTTCAAGCAATTCTCATGCCTCACCCTCCCAAGTAGCTGCGATTACACGCGTGCACCACCACACCTGGCTAATTTTTGTATTTTTAGTAGAGACAGGGTTTCGCCATGTTGCCCAGGTTGGTCTCCAACTCCTGGGCTCAAGTGATCCGCCCACCTCGGCCTCTCAAAAGTGCTAGGATTACAGGCATGAGCCACTGTGCCCGGCCAAGTCCAGATGTTTCTAAATTTCAGGATAGTCTATGCAGTGATCAGAGATACCTTAGGAAGTGTCTCTGTCTTGGCTGCGTATGAAACCACTCCCAGGGGTTTTTAGCAGGCCCAGGCCCTGTCAGTGGGGCCTCTGACATCTCAGGGGCCTTTCACACACCACAATCTGAGAAACCCAAGTCCCCTCCTGACTCATGTGGCTTTCAGCTGCTGGCGGCAACTATGGGAAGTTTGTTTCAATAAATGGGCAAAAGAACTTCTTTAGGGGGTGCCTAGGGAAGGAAGCCCAGCCTAAATCTGCTCATGGGAGCAGGCCGGCCAGTATCTGACAGGGGCAAATGGGTCTCACCCTGAGGCAGCCACCTCTGCCCACCCCACCCCCCCTCCTCCACCCACCCCTCCACCCCACTCACTGATCTGCTCCTCAATGGCGTGCACCAGGTGGATGTCGTACTGTGTCACCAGCGTGATGGCTTGACCCTGCCGCCCTGTGGGGATGATGTGCCAGTTATCTGCTATGTGCTGGGGGTCAGGACATGGGGCGAATAAGGGCAGGTCCTGATAGCTACGCAGCTCAGGGGTCCTCCTGGAGATGCTGAACGAGGGCTTGGGCTTGGGAGGGATCAGCCCAGAGTGTCTGGGCTTGACCCCAAGCAAGACCTCTGTGTGGAGGACAGGTCGCTGGGGAAAGGCAGTTCTGTTGGTCTGGTCTTAAACAGCAGTTAGTTACTGCCCAATTTCCCTTTTTGGCTTGGCTGCCAGGGAACCCAGTCTAAATAATGCCAGCCATTAACCCTGACAGGCCTCAGACCAAGATCTCTGCTTGCTGTTTCTGTGACGGTGACTACGGCCGAAACTGCACTGATGGCAGACAAGGTCCAGGACCCTCATGGCAGACCCACGTGGACGTCACTGTTCTCATTATCCGCCATGTGAGGTCTGGGGAGCGGAAGTGACCTGCCCAGCACTACAGGGTCAGGATAGAAGGTCCAGGCCCAGTTTGACCCCAGCAACCACATCTTTCCTGTCTCGAGAAGTGAGAGCATCTCATGGACACCGTGGCCCTCCCTGACGAGGCAGCAGCAAGTAGTGGGGGCTGAGGCTGTATGTGCACCCTCCCAGGAGGCAGCTCCACGCTGCTCAGTTCATCACCTGGCTTGGGTGAAGGCAGCACCTCACTGGCGTTTGCTTTATTTTATATTTGTATTTTATTTTATTTTATTTTTTTTTGAGGTAGAGTCTCACTCCATCGCCCAGGCTGGAGTGCAGTGGCACGATCTCGGCTCACTGCAAGCCCTGCCTCCCGGGTTCATGGCATTTTACTGCCTCAGCCTCCCGAGTAGCTGGGACTACAGGCACCCACCACCATTCCCGGCTAATTTTTTGTATTTTTAGTAGAGATGGGGTTTCACCATGTTAGCCAGGATGGTTTCGATCTCCTGACCTCGTGATCCGCCTCCCAAAGTGCTGGGATTACAGGCGTGAGCCACTGCGCCCAGCCTTTATTTACTTATTTATTTAGTTAGTTAGTTTTTGAGACAGAGTCTTGCACTGTCACCCAGGCTGGAATGCAATCGTGCGATCTCCACTCACTGCAACCTCCGCTTCCCAGGTTCAAGCAATTCTCCTGCCTCAGCCTCCTGAGTAGCTGGGATTATAGGCGCCCTCCACCACACCTGGCTAATTTTTTTGTATTTTTAGTAGAGACAGGGTTTCACCATGTTGGCCAGGCTGGGCTCGAACTCCTGACCTTGTGATCTCCCTGCCTCGGACTCCAAAAGTGCAGAGATTACAGGCGTGAGCCACCGCGTCTGACATTCTACCCCACCTTACCCTATGCTTTATTTATTTATTTATTATTTTATTTTATTTTTTTTTTTGAGACGGAGTCTTGCTCTGTCGCCCGGGCTGGAGTGCAGTAGCCGGATCTCAGCTCACTGCAAGCTCCGCCTCCCGGGTTTACGCCATTCTCCTGCCTCAGCCTCCGGAGTAGCTGGGGCTACAGGCGCCCGCCACCTTGCCCGGCTAGTTTTTTGTATTTTTTTTTAGTAGAGACGGGGTTTCACCGTGTTAGCCAGGCTGGTCTCGATCTCCTGACCTCGTGATCCGCCCGTCTCGGCCTCCCAAAGTGCTAGGATTACAGGCTTAAGCCACCGAGCCCGGCCTCCGCTTTCTTTTTTTTGAGACAGAGTTTTGCTCTTTTTGCCCAGGCTGGAGTGCAATGGTGCAATCTCAGCTCACTGCAACCTCCCGGGTTCAAGTGATTCTCCTGCCTCAGCCTCCCGAGTAGCTAGGATTCACCTTTGCTTTAGAAAGGACAACTCCCCAACTTGCAAACATGGCCCCGAGTAGCTCTCATCTGTGGGCTGCACCCGACCCACGTCCTACCACCTGAATTTGCTGGGCAGGCTGGAGGGACAGGGGCCCAAGGCCCAGCCTCCCCCTCCACCACTCACCTGCACGGGCCGTCCGGCCAACTCGGTGGATGTAGATCTTGGGGAGCCCGGGGGTGTTGTGGTTGATGACCACCTGTACCGTAGGGATATCCAGGCCTCTGGAGGGATACGTGGCTGGTCAGCTCCACTGTCCATGTGGGGAAACCAAGGCTAGGACTCACCCAGGGTCACTCAGCAGGGAGGCTGGGGCTGCCTGACATGCCTGAGGCCAGCCTTCTCATCGTGGGGCCTTGTAGTAAAAGAGGGAGTGCCCTTGGCAGGGGACTGGGTGCTGCTCACCGGGAGGCCACGTCTGTTGCGATCAGGATCCGGTAGATGCTGGACTTGAACTTGGCTAGGGCGGCAAAGCGTTCTTTCTGCACGGGGTTGAGAAGAAAATTGGGAATGAGTGAAGACAAGGGTTTTCTGTGTGAGGCCTGGGGACAGGGTGGAGGCCGGGACAGTCCCCCAGCTGTCCACTGAGGAAAGTGGCCATGAGAAGTCAGACCGGGACAAATGAATGATGGCTAAAAGAGATGTGGTCAGGGAGGGCCTCGCGAGCTGCAATATTCTGGGACCAGAAGAGACCAGGCGGCAGGAACAAGGCGCCCGGCAGAAGGAAGGACCGCGGCCAATGTCTGAGGCCGGGAGGTGTCCCAGGGTGAGGCTGGCGGGCCCCGGGGTCGCCTCACCTGCTTCATCATGGAGTGCAGAGCCACGGTGGGGAAGCTGAATTTGCGCAGCATCATGCACAGGATCTGGCAGGTCCTGGCGGGAAGGATGTGCCTGTCAATACCTCCAGCTCTCAGGTTCTGGGAAGGTGTTCCTGCCCCCACCCGCCCCTGAGACACCTAGCACAGTGGCCCCATGAAGCTTACAAAGGAGAGGCAGCAGGCCAAGCACGGTGGCTCACGCCTGTAATCCCAGCACTTTGGGAGGCTGAGGCGGGTGGATCGCTTGAGGCCAGGAGTTCAAGAACAGCCTGTTCAACATGGCAAAACCCCGTCTCTACTAAAAATACAAAAATTAGCCGGGCATGGTGGTGCATGACTGTAGCCCCAGCTACTCAGGAGGCTGAGGCAGGAGAATTTAACTCAGGAGGCAAGGTTGCAGTGAGCTGAGATTGCGCCATTGCACTCCAGCCTGGGGGACAGTGTGAAACTCTCAAAAAAAAAAAAAAAAAAAGAGGCAGGGTGTGGGTTGGTACAGGCCTTGCCTGCCTGATATACTCTCTGCTGATCCCTCCCTGGAGCTGGAACTGACAAGAGTTGGCTCTGGGACTGCAGGGCTGGAAACTGACTTGCTAGGGGTGGTCACTGTTACCAAGAAGGCCGAGAAGGAGCCAGCAGAGGAAAACAGAGTAGAAACAGGGGCACAGGGAGAAAGGATGGGGACCATCACGTAAGCTGCTAGATCCTGCTGTGCCTGACAGCCACCCTATAGCCAAACATTTCTTTTTTTTCCTGAGACAGTCTCGCTCTGTCCCCCAGGATGGAGTGCAGTGGCAAGATCTCGGCTCACTGTAACCTCTACCTACCAGGTTCAAGTGATTCACCCACCTCACCCTCCACAGTAGTTGGGACTACAGGTGCTCGCCACCATGCCTGGCTAATTTTTGTATTTTCAGTCGAGGTAAGGTTTCACCACATTGGGCAGGCTGGTCTCGAACTCCTGACCTCTGGTGATCCGCCTACCTCAGCCTCCCAGAGTGCTGGGATTACAGGCGGGAGCCCCTGCGCCCAGTCCCAACTTTCCTCTTCTGGGAAGTAACACATTTAAAGCGCCTTGACTTCTGCCCTTCTATCCTGGTTCATGCTGGAAGAGTCTCCAGCTTCTCAGTGATCTTCCCCAACAGTTCAATGGAGATGTGAACTGCCCTCCCCAGGGGTCTCTGTCTGTGCAGATGCACACCAGGCCTGTTAGTTGTCACAGCTTCCTCTGAGATGGGACTAGAGGCCCAGGAAAGGTCAGTGACACCCTCAGAACACAGCAAATGGGCTGCTCAAACAGCTGCTTGCAGGGGTTTCCTGGACCTTCCATCAAGGGCTGGTCTGAGGAACCCCAAAGCCCGGCTGCACCTTCAGATGGGGTGACCTTGGCTCCTTGAGGAAAGCCCCCATGACCTCCAGGCTGAGCAGAGCTGAGACTGTGTCCCAGACCCAAGACGTTGGGCCACCTCCTCCTTTGAAGGGCAGTGGGAGGGGAGAGGCGAGCCCTGCTCACTTGCACGTGTTGGTGAAGATGATAATGGACCAGTCCTCATGCTCATCCTGGAAGCGCTGGATCAGGTGGACCAGGTAGGCGTCCTTGACCTTCTCGGGCACCAGCAGGTAGCGCTGATCCAGCTGCTCCACAGTGCTTACCCTGGGGATGGACAGGTAGACCACCACACCTCAGTATCCCTGCCTGTAGGATGGAGCTGCCCTCCCCACACTGTCTGGGCTATGGACTCACGGGGCCTGTGCCTCCCAGAAGAAGGGCTGGTTGGTGGCCAGGCCCTGCAGCTCCCGGAGTGTGTCGGTCAGCGTGGCGCTGAACAGCAGCGTCTGCCTGCGGGCCGGCACAGCCGCCAGGATGGCCTCCAGGTCGACGGTGAAGTCAGTGCAGCCCTGTTCCAGCAGCCGGTCTGCCTCATCCATCACCTGCCGTGCCAGTGGGGGCAGGGGTGAGGGTGTCATCCATGGCCCCAGGTCTTGGCCACCCCGAAACAGGCCTCTTTGAGAGGCGTGGACATGGACTCTAGGCCCTGGAGTACCCTCCTTCCAAGGGAGGCCTGCCCCTCACCCAAGTCTCAGCAAGGCCCTACCCCCAAATAACATTGCTAGGACTGGGCCCCCTCTTTTTGGTCCTTGAATGGTCCTTGTCATTGTTCCTAGAATTTTACTGGAAAGTCTAAGGAACATACGTTTCCTAAATGGATGACATGGTGCCCCAGGCTCTGACGCTGGGACTGGAGGCTCCGACGCTGGGACTGGAGGCTCCGACGCTGGGACTGGAGGCTCCGAGCCCAGCTCCTGAAGTCTGCAGGGGCAGGGCGAACTCACCAGGAAGCGGATCTTCTTTATACTAAAAGTGTTGGAGCTACGCAGGTGATCTGCCAGGCGCCCTGGTGTGGCGATGACCACATGCGGTTTCCGGGAGAGCTCCAGTGCCTGGGCCACCATGTCTGGGAGACAGAGTATGACAGGCAGGGCTGGGGGGGTGGTCCAAAGCCGCTGAGGTCCCATGCTGGGGCTTCCCCCGCCTCCCAGCTCCCGTACCCATGCCACCGACGATGATGCAGTCTTTCAGCCCTAGAGGCTTCCCCAGGACCCGGAACTGCTCTGCGATCTGGTAGGCCAGCTCCCTGTGGGTGTGAAGGGTCCAGGCTGGGTCAGGTAGTGGTTCTGGGCCTGCTCCCCATTCCCCTCTCCATCCCCAGCGTTCCTCCCTGAGCCCCCAGGCTCCTGACTTGCCTGGTCCTGTTCACAAAGGCTCTGATGCTGAGCCTTGAGGCTGTTGTGGCCCCTGCCCCCTCGCCAGGCTCAGCCTGGAACATCCCTCCTCACCAGCCCAACCCAAACTGGCCTCAGCATCTCTTCCTACCCCAAACCCACACCTTCCCCCAGTTTGCCTCTCAACAGTGGCCTCACCACCGGCCAGTTGCCCCAGCCAGAGGGTCTCAAGCATCAGCCTCCTCTCCTCCTCTCTGTCCCCAACCAACTCTGTCCTAGCCTCTCCCTGGCCCATGACCTTTCCTGCTCACATACCCCCAGAATCAATTCTAACCCTCCGCCTGGCATTCAAGGCCTTTTCTTTTTTTTTTTTTTGTTTTGAGACGGAGTCTCACTCTGTCGCCCAGGCTGGAGTGCAGTGGCCGGATCTCAGCTCACTGCAAGCTCCGCCTCCCGGGTTCACGCCATTCTCCTGCCTCAGCCTCCTGAGTAGCTGGGACTACAGGCGCCCGCCACCTCGCCCGGCTAGTTTTTTGTATTTTTTTAGTAGAGACGGGGTTTCACCGTGTTAGCCAGGATGGTCTCGATCTCCTGACCTCATGATCCGCCCGTCTCGGCCTCCCAAAGTGCTGGGATTACAGGCTTGAGCCACCGCACCCGGCCTCAAGGCCTTTCTCAAACTGGCTCCAATATGCCCAGGCCCCAGTACCCTTTCTGCTGCCTGCCCCTTCCTCCCTTCCTCCCTTTCTGTCTTTCTTTCTTTCTGACGGAGTTTTGCTCTTGTTGCCCAGGCTACAGTGCAGTGGCGCGATCTTGGCTCACCGCAACCTCCGCCTCCTAGGTTCAAGCAATTCTCCTGCCTTGGCCTCCCGAGTAGCAGGGATTACAAGCAGGCACTACCATGCCCAGCTAATTTTTTTGTATTTTTAGTAGAGATGGGGTTTCTCCATGTTGGTCAGGCTGGTCTCGAGCTCCTGGCCTCAAGTGATCCGCTCACCTGGAGCTCCCAAACTGCTGGGATTACAGGTGTGAGCCACTGCACCCGGGCCATCTTGTTTAATTCTGCAGGACCCCTAAGAAGCGGGTAGCAAGATTTTCATCCTCATCTCATACGTGGGAAAAGGGCGCTCAGAGAGGGAAAGATGCTTGCCCAAGAGAACACAGCTGGTTAACCCATACCCAGGAGCCTGCTGGGGGCTCACCTGGTGGGTGTCAGGACGAGGCAGAAGATGCCATAGGGATCCTCAGAAAGCTTCTGCAAGATGGGAAGGACAAACGCTGCTGTCTTCCCACTGCCTGTCTTGGCACAGCCCAAACAGTCTCGACCTGGGTTGAGGACAAAGCAACATCAATACCCTCCATGTGTGGACAGCTATTCCACTGGGCACAGTGTACAACAGCTTACGTTTAGTGAGCAGTCACTGTGTGTCAAGTCCTGTGTGCCAGTAAGCCTTTTCCATTCTGGGCATACTGACCACTTTCCACTGGCAACAGACAAATCCTAGGAAGGGGAGACCATTATCATCTCCATTTAACAGAAAGGAAAACTGGGTTTCAGAGACCTGCTCAGGACACACAGCCAGTGAGTAGCAGGCTGGACTGGAACCCATATCCATTTGACCTGAGATGCCCACAGCTTCCCACCACCTCATTCTAACTCCCTCCAGGAGCACATGAACTTGGGGAACCCAGAATTCCCTACCCTCATAGGCATCTTGTGCTCCCTGTTGACCCCTTCATTTGTTTATTTAATCCCTGACTTGTCACATCTTAGGCTTCCTGTGGGCCTCTCTTTAATGGCCAAACTGGGTTGGGCTAGAGGAGCAGAGAGAAGACCTGCTCCTAGAGAAGCAATCACAGGACCAAAGAGTCCTGGATCTACCAGCAATTTTGACAGCCTCAACTTCTATTTGTAAAATAAAAATACCAGTACCAGGTCTGCAGGATTTTGCGATACTATCGATTAGTCATTCATCAAAACCTCCCTGTGCTGAGACTATGAAAATTTCAGAGATTACATCAGTTGTATACGGACATAAAGCGAGTCGGTCATGCAAGTTAAATGCCAACACTGTCCAGTCGGTCTCCGGAACCCCGGATCTCCTGTAACGCCGGAGGTTGCCCCTCGCCTCGTGGGACCGGAATGAGCAAAGGTTGCGAGAAGGGAAAGGGGTCGAGAGGAGCGGAGACGCCTCTTGGGGAAGGCACCGGGCCATACTCACCCTCCAGGATGGCGGGAATGCAGCCGAGCTGCACGGGCGTGGGCTGCTTCAAACCCAGCTGCTGACATTGTGCCACTAGCCACGACGACAGCCCGAGCTCCGCGAAGCCTGGCATCCTTGTGACCAGCCTTGTAGGGGCCCATGTGATCCGCGCTTCCGGCGCGCGCCGACGACGTCACGAGAAAAATCTTCCTGTTTGGATTTTTTGGATCTGCCTCCTGCGTGGTCCCACCTTCTCCAGCTCCCTCAGCCCATTCCCAGCCTCGACCGCATCCTTATCATGTTTCCCCGGATCCCATTGGCTTGCAGAAACACACTACAATTCCCGAGACGCCCTGCGTGACGCACTTACGTCTTTTGCCCCCTTGCTTATCATTGTGGAGCTTCCCATTGGCTTACTTCGCCGCCACTCGGAAAAAGTAAACTACATTTCCCAGCGTGCCCGTGAAGGTGTCTTGCTTCCGGCCGACGTGTCTTTCAGGAAGAGGAGCGGGTGAGAAGACAGCGACATGGCGCCTCCGGCCCCCGGCCCGGCGTCCGGCGGCTCCGGGGAGGTGGATGAGCTGTTCGACGTGAAGAACGCCTTCTACATCGGCAGCTACCAGCAGTGCATAAACGAGGCGCAGCGGGTGAAGGTGCGGCCGCGCAGGGGCGCGGGGACGCTGGGGGCGGAGGCGGAGGACGCTTCCTGGTGGCTGCGAGCCGCTTTCTGCATCTAAAAACTTTCTTTTTTCTTCTCGCGTTTTTTGGGCACTTCTTCACAGTTCAATGAGGAGTAATCACTGTCCCATGACAGAACCCAGAGCAGTAACAGTTTACGGTACTGCTCACTCGTACAGCTCTCGCTCTGCGCCCTTGAAGGCGTTTTGAGTAAGGGAAGTGTTTATGCCACTGTAGTTACAATAGGTGTCTTTTGTCCAGCCATACCTTCAGTTCCCGTGAGGTGGAGACTTGTTTATCCTAATTTTATGGACGAGAACCCTAAAGTTCAGAGAGGGACGTTTCCCTGCCCACCGATCTTGGTTATTTCTCTCAGAGCTTAACCATTCATTCATTCAGCCTTCATTGAGCACTTTAATGGACGGGCACTGTATTCCGCTGGACTCAGAATGATAACAGTTTCCCAGCTTAGTGGCTCAAACACCTGTAATTCCGGCGCTTTGGGAGGCCGAGGCGGCCGTATCGCATGCGCCCAGGAGTTCGAGACCAGCTTGGGCAACATAGAGAAACCCTGGGTCTACCAAAAATACAAAAATTAGCCAGGCGTGGTGGCGGGCACCTGTAATCCCAGCTACAGGGAGGCTGAGACAGGAGAATCGCTTGAACCCGGAGGCGGAGATTGCAGTGAACCGAGATCGCGCCACTGCACCCCAGCCTGGGTGACAAAGTTGTAAGAATTAAAGAAGAAGAAAGAAACACGAAAGGTGACTTGCCAGTCAAGACAGGTTTACTTTAGAGAAAACAAACCTGAGAGGCGCCTTATGGCCAAGTTGGGTCAGAGGGACTATTTTACAGACTGAGTTTTGAAGGATTCAGGGTGGGAGAGTTTATCAGAGGCTTGAACTGCTTCTGTGTCTCTGTTGTGCTTATCTGGGAGGGAGAGTTGTGTGTCTGTTCCCATACATCTTTCTTGTTTCTTTTTCTTTCTTTCTTTTTTTATTTTTTTTGAGATGGAGTCTAGCGGTGTTGCCAGGCTGGAGTGCAGTGGCGTGATCTCAGCTCACTGCAACCTCCGCCTCCCAGGGTCAAGCGACATAATCTTACTGTGTGTCACCCAGGCTGGAGTGCAGTGGCACAATCTCAGCTCACTGCATCCTCCTCCTCCTGGGTTCAAGCAGTTCTCCTCCCAAGTAGCTGGGATTACAGGTGCCCACCCTACCACCACACCCGGCTAATTTTTTTTTTTGTTTTTGACATGGAGTCTTGCTCTGTTGCCCAGGCTGAAGTGCAGTGGGACGATCCTGGCTCACCACAACCTCCGCCTCCCAGGTTCAAGCAGTTCTCCTGCCTCAGCCTCCAGAGTAGCTGAGACTACAGGCACGCCACCACACCCGGCTAATTTTTGTATTTTTTTTTTTTTTTTTTTTTGAGACAGAGACTCCCTCTGTCACCCAGGCTGGAGTGCAGTGGCACAATCTCAGCACACTGCATCCTCTGCCTCCCGGGTTCAAGCGATTCTCCTTGCCTCAGCCTCCTGAGTAGCTGGGATTACAGGTGCCCGCTACCATGCCCAACTAATTTTTGTTTTTTGCTTTTTTGGTTTTTGTGTTTGAGATGGAGTCTTGCTCCGTTGCCCAGGCTGGAGTGTAGTGGCATGATCTCAGCTCACCACAACCTCCGCCTCCCAGGTTCAAGCGATTCTCCTGCCTCAGCCTCCCGAGTAGGTGGGATTACAGGCATGCGCCACCACACCTGGCTGATTTTTGAGGAATACATTTTTTAAGCCATCTGGTCTGTAGTAGTTCATGACAGTGGCCTGAGCAACCTCATCCCAACCTGAGGTGGCCCCAGGGAGAGCACCTGGCATGTCTCTGCCCTTTACTGACCCCAACACAAGGCTACCATCATAACATTTCTGAGTTTCTCAGACATTTGCCAGTTGCCCACAAGATGGCAGGCACTGCCCAGCTGCTGGGATTAAAGCAGCTCACGGGCCTTGAGTTGCTGGCAGCCCAGTGTGGTTAGGTCACTGGCTACAGGGACAGAAGGGAGGAGTTACTACCCCCAGGGTTTCTGGCCACAGGGCTCCCATCCTGTCACCTGCCTTTCCAAACAGTACTCTGATTCCTCAACGATGGCCACATCTTAAGCCACCTGGGGCCAGTGCTGGGGCCATCCTAGGGCCAGGTGACCTTGGTGGATGTGGCCTACTGGCTTTGCTGGTTTCTGGGCTCCCAGGTGATCCTAGCGAGCCCTTGGGGTTGAAAAGCAGTGCTCTCCCACCCCGGGGACACATGATGCTACCTGATGGTAGCGTCATCCCTGGGAGTCAAGGAAAACCACAGTGGTTTCAGAGCCTCACGTGAGGGTCACGGTCTGCATGTTTGTTGTTGTTACGCTTCCTGGCACTCTTCTCTCTCCTGTGCACTCTGCAGCCTCTGAGCACTTCTGCACGCACAGCCTCCTGGGCAATTGCATTTCACACAGGGGTGGCTGAGGCCACCCTGGTGCCCCCCATGGTGCCCCACTGTGTCCTCACTTTGAAAGCCCAACAGCCGGCCAAGTGTGGTGACTCACGCCTGTAATCCCAGCACTTTGGGAGGCCAAGGCGGGCGGATCACGAGGTCAGGAGATTGAGATCATCCTGGCTAACACAGTGAAATCCCGTCTCTACTAAAAATACTAAAAAAATTAGCCGGGCGTGGTGGCGGGTGCCTGTAATCCCAGCTACTCAGGAGGCTGAGGCAGGAGAATGGCGTGAACCCGGGAGGTGCAGGTTGCAGTGAGCTGAGATTGCGCCACTGTGCTCCAGCCTGGGCGACAGAGTGAGACTCCGTCTCAAAAAAAAAGAAAAGCCCAACAGCCAGCTTCTGTCTGTTTTTTTTTCCCTAAAGAGAGACAGGGTCTCACTCTGTCACCAGGCCAGAGTGCAGTGCAGTGGCATGATCATAGTCCACTGTAGCCTTGACCTCCTAGGCTCAAGCGATCCTCCTTCATGAGCCTCCCAAGTCACTGGGACTACAGGTGCACGCTACCACACCCGGCTAATATTTAACATTTTTTTATAGACACAGGGTCTCAGACCGGGTGCGGTGGCTCACGCCTGTAATCCCAGCACTTTGGGAGGCCGATGCGGCTGGTTCACAAGGTCAGGAGTTCAAGACCGGCCTGGCCAATATGGTAAAACCCCATCTCTACCAAAAATACAAAAATTAGCCCGGCGTGGTGGTGCGTGCCTGTAGTCCCGGCTACTCAGAAGGCTGAGGCAGAAGAATATCTTGAACCCAGGAGGCAGAGGTTGCAGTGAGCTGAGATCGCACCACTGTACTCCAGCCTGGGCGACAGAGCAAGACTCCATCTCAAAAAAAAAAAAGACACGGGGTCTCGCTATGTTGCCTATGCTGGTCTCTAACTCCTGGGCTCAAGCAGTCCTGCTTTGGCCTCCCAAAGCACTGGGATTACAGGTGTGAGCCACCGCACCTGGCCTGTCTCTTTTAACTGAGCGTGGCATGCAACCCTGGGCTGGTCACCTAACTGATGTCCACCTCAGAAGGTTGACTGAGAGTTACTTATTTTTTATTGAGACAGAGTCTTGCTCTGTCGCCCAGGCTAGAGTGCGATACTGCGATCTCGGCTCACTACAGCCTCCACCTCCCGGGTTCAAGTGATTCTCCTACCTCAGCCTCCTGAGTAGCTGGGATTACAGGTGCCCGCCACCACACCTGACTAATTTTTGTATTTTTAGTAGAGACGGGGTTTCACCATGTTGGCCGGGCTGGTCTGGAACTCCTGACCTCAAATGATCCACCCACCTTGGCCTCCCAAAGTGCTGGGATTACAGGCATGAGCCACCACACCTGGCCTATAATATGTTTCTTTACATGCTTGAGAAGGTACATCTTTCACCTGTCCATCCCATTTGTAGGTGGGGCTCAATTTCTGCAGCCTCCACTCTCCATGCCTTTGACATTCTTCTGGGAGTTATTTATTTAAAGGCATCTTGTTCCAAATCACAGCCAGATACCCACTCTGGCCAGCAGGACCTGAGCAGAAGCTGCTGGGGCCTCTTGGCAATGGCAGCCTGAGTCAGGCTGGGGCCGGTTCTGCGGTGGCCTGGGATGAGGACACGTCTGACATCCATGCTCCTCCCTCAGGCTGGGGAGAAGGAAGAGATGTGGCTTGGAATCTGTGGTTCTCGGCCTCAGAGGACAGGGCAGAGTGACTCCCCTGGTTTGGGCACTGGGTCCTTTGACCCTGTGCCTTGACAGCTGGCAGGCCCTCTTGCTGAGAGCCTTCTCAGTCCCCTCTGTTGAGAGGTTGTGGAGTGGTGATGCTGAGGTGGCTGGGCCCCTTCCCAACTCCACTTTCCTCTTGAAGCCCCCAGGGGCCTGGGCCAGCACCCACAGGCCACGGCCTGAACTGCACTCTGACTGCCTGCCATGGGCACCCTGGGAAGTCAGCCAGTCCCCGGGGGCAGCATGCACAGCTGTGTTCTGGAGGACGGGCCCCAGCCTCCCTTCCTGGCCTGGGCTCAAGGGCAGTTTCCTTATCGTCCCTAAATGGATGTTGCCACAGGTCACCTCCCTCTTGCCCCTCAGTTCTGTGCAGTGACTGGACTGTGGGGTTGTGGCCCAAGTACAGAGTTGTCCCCAGGGTCTCCCCTGGCCAGGGCTGGACACAGATGTCACCACACTGAGGTAGCCACACTGAGTTCAAAATGTCTTGAGACAAAAGCAGGAATCAATCCACAGTGGCCCCATGTCCACAAGTTAGAGGTGCGGGCGCCACCCTGGCTTCTTAAGTGTGGCTGGAGCAGGCACTGAACTTGGGAGCAAGCCTCCTTCCTGGGGTGGTGTCAGCGTGGGATGAGATCAGGCATCCCCCGTGTAGGGTACCCCCAGCAGAGGCCACTCTCGGGTTGCGGAGAATCAGGGCTAGGACTTAGACCTCCGACCCTGCCAGAGAAGCCACCTGTCCCCAGCGTACAGGGGCCTGTCTGTCATGCTCACCCTGTGTGGGCTGCGCTGGGCCTCCCACTGTGCGTCCTGACTCACATTGGTTCCCACAGCTGTCAAGCCCAGAGAGAGATGTGGAGAGGGACGTCTTCCTGTATAGAGCGTACCTTGCGCAGGTGAGTGAGGGCCCTGGCCGGGGACGAGAGTGACGAACAGAGTAGAGGATGGAGCTGGGGACAGGAAGGCACCACAGCGTGGGTGCCGGGGACAGTAAAAGCAGGGACCCAGGCCTGCAGTGTCCAGTGACTGAACAGCCAGCGCAGCCAGCGTGTGAGGGCGGCTGTGTCACGGAGGCCCGAGACTGCCAGGCCAGGGGGTCTGGGTCACAGCTTCTTGATTTTTATTTTTTTTGAGACGGAGTCTTGCTCTGTCGTACTCGATCTCAGCTCACTGCAACCGCCGCCTCCTGGGTTCAAGTGATTATCCTGCCTCAGCTTCCGGAGTAGCTGGGACTATAGGCACACGCCACCACACCCGGCTAATTTATATTTGTGTGTGTGTGTGTGTGTGTATATTTTTTTGAGATGGAGTCTCGCTCTGTTGCCCAGGCTGGAGTGCAGCGGCAAGATCTCGGCTCACTGCAAGCTCCGCCTCCCGGATTCACACCATTCTCCTGCCTCAGCCTCCAGAGTAGCTGGGACCACAGGTGCCTGCCACCACGCCTGGCTAATTTTTTTGTATTTTTATTTTGTTTTGTTTTTTTGAGATGGAGTCTTGCTCTGTCGCCCAGGCTGGAGTGCAGTGACTCATTCTCGGCTCATTGCTAGCTCCGCCTCCTGGGTTCACGCCATTCTCCTGCCTCAGCCTCCCGAGTAGCTGGGACCACAGGCGCCTGCCACCATGCCCGTCTAATTTTTTGTATTTTTTAGTAGAGACAGGTTCTCACTGTGTTAGCCAGGATGGTCTCGATCTCCTGACCTCGTGATCCGCCCGTCTCGGCCTCCCAAAGTGCTGGGATTACAGGCTTGAGCCACCGCGCCCGGCCAATTTTTACATTTTTAATAGACACGCAGTTTCACCGTATTAGCCAGGGTGGTCTCGAACTCCTGACCTCGTGATCTGCCTGCCTCAGCCTCCCAAAGTGTTGGGATTACAGGCATGAGCCACCGCACCTGGCCAATTTTTTTTTCTAAAATAATTGGTAGGAGCCAGGCACAGTAGCTCACAACTGTAATTCCAGAACTTTGGGAGGCTGAGGTGGGAGGATTGCTTGAAGCCAGGAGTTCAAGACCAGCCTGGGCAACATGGTGAGACCTCCATCTCTACAGAAAAAATTTTAAAATAAGCCAGACATGGTGGCATGTTCCTGGAGTCCCAGCTACTCAGGAGGCTGTGGCAGGAGGATGACTTGAGCTCAGGAGGTCAAGACTACAGTGAGCCGTGATCACGCCATTGCACTCCAGCCTGGACAACAGAGCAAGATCTTGTCTCTAAAACGATAAGAATGGGGAACCATCTAGGAGGGAACACAGTGAAGGACAGGTCCCCGGCTACAGATGTGACAGTGGTATCAGTCTGGGCGTCCTCGGGAGGGCCAGTAGGTGGGGCAGGGTTGGCTGGGGGCATGTCCTACTTTATAGAAGTGCATGCCACAACCCCCATAACTGCTGCTGCCCTGTTCCTGGGTGACATGCCTGTCCCCCCCTTCACCTCATTACCAGAGATGGACAGCTGCCAGGAGACAGACAGTAACCTGCCAGGGTCCCCAGCTCAAGGCATGGGCAGTGTGGCCCTGTAGATGAGGGCACACCTAGCTGCTCATGACAGGTGACGCCATACCCACCTCCATAGTGTACTGCAGTGAGGGTGGCCCTTGCTGGGCTGAGGGGTCCCTGGTGGGGCAGGGGCTTCCTGTCTGGGGCTCTGCCTGCCAAGCTGAGGACATGGAAATTCTCTGGGAGGGACGGGTGCAGCTGACGCCTCGTCCCTATTGCAGAGGAAGTTCGGCGTGGTCCTGGACGAGATCAAGCCCTCCTCGGCCCCCGAGCTCCAGGCCGTGCGCATGTTCGCTGACTACCTCGCCCACGAGAGCCGGAGGTGAGGCCCCGGAGGATGGGTCGGCCTGGGGCACAGGGCCTGTCGGTTATGAACCTGGGTGGGCGGGGGCGTGGCATGCAGCGCACAGCATCCCTCAGATTAGGCGCCTCTCCCCCTGCTACCCTGCTGCTTTGTGCCTCAGTTTCCCTCACTTGCACAGCAGTGGGGGGCTGAAGATGGATCCTGTTTCAAAGGGGAGGGTCAGAGACAGTGCTGTGTGTGCACATGCCCTCATGGACCACAAGGCACTCTCAACCTAGAACTGAAAATATCAATTACCGAACAGCCCTCTGCACCACCCAGAGCCCGAAGATGGCCCAGAGTGCGGCGGGGGCAGGGCCCTGCCATCAGTTTTCTTATTTATTTATTTATTTATTTATTGAGACGTGGAGTCTCACTCTGTCACCAGGCTGGAGTGCAGTGGCGTGATCTCGGCTCACTGCAAGCTCCACCTCCCGGGTTCAAGTGATTCTTGTGCCTCAGTCTCCTGAGTAGCTGGGATTACAGGAACATGCCACCATGCCTGACTGCTTTTTGTATTTTAGCAGAGACTGGGTTTCACCATGTTGCCCGAGGTGGTCTCGAACTCCTGAGCTCAGGAGGTCTGCCTGCGTCAGCCTCCCAAATCCAGTCAGTTTTCTAGTCCCAGCTAGTCGGGGACTACAACCTGCCAGTGTCTCCCCTGGAGCCCAGGTGGAGGGCGGGTGAGGCCATGCCTGTCCTGCCCCTGAGCCACAGGCCAGCATCTGTCAAACGCCCATAGGCGGCAGCCAAGGGGAGATGGGGCTGGGCTGTGGGGACCCAGGAACCTTGCCCCCTCCTGCTGTGGGGTCGGAGTGAGGGTCTGGCATGGGGAGACTCTGCTGTGATCCTGCTCTTCCTTGGCCCACGGAGGCAGTGCCCCAACTACCACCTCCCTTCACCCAAGGAAACCTGGGGTTCCTGGGAGCTGACTCCAGTGCAGAGGCAGCATAGTGGGGTGAATGGTGTCCCCCAAAAGGTATGTCCATATCCTATCCCACATGCTTATGAATGTGATATTTGGAAAAAGGGTCTTTCCCGATCAAATTAAGAGATAGGAGATGAAGACGTGCTGGATTTAGGGTGGGCCCCAAAGCCAAGGACTTGTGTCCTTTTAAGAGATAAAAGGAGGGCCGGGTGCAGTGGCTCGCACTTGTAATCCCAGCACTTTGGGAGGCTGAGGTGGCCAGATCACCTGAGGTCAGGAGTTTTCGAGACCAGCCTGGCCAACGTGGTGAAACCCCATTTCTACTAAAAATACAGAATTAACAGGATGTGGTGTCTGTGATTCCAGCCACTTGGGAAGCTGAGGCAGAAGAATCGCTTGAACCCGGGAGGCGGAGGTTGCAGCGGGCCAAGGTCGCACCAGTGCACTCTAGCCTGGGTGACAGAGGGAGACTGTCTGAAAAAAAAATAAAAAATAAAAGGAGAAGACAGAGGCCCCACTGAGTTAAGCCCATGTGACAACAGAGACAGACTAGGGTGACAGGTTAAGCCAAGGAGTGCCACAAATGGCCGGCAGCCACCAGAGCTGGGAGAGAGGCCTGGGACGGCCTTGCCCTCCAGCCTCCAGTTGGAGCCAGCCCTGCCGCCACCTTGACTTCAGACTTGTGGCCTCCAGAGCTGTGAGGAACGAAGCGCTGTTGTCCTTAACCACCCAGGTTGTAGTGCTTTGCCACAGCAGCTCCGGGACATTCGGACGGGCGACCTCCCGGGGCCACTGTTTCTCCCACCCTACACTTCACCAGCTGGAGTGAAGGCGGGGAACTCTGGGTCCCCGAGGAGCAGCAGCTGCTGTGAGCATCACAGAAAAGCAGCCCTGGAGAGCAGGCGGTCCAGGCAGGGGCTTGTGGTGCGTCAATCTGGCTGTACAGCCGCTACCTCACTGGCAGGACTCCCCCCGGACGAGGAGCATCCATTAGTAATTGGTTTTGGTTTTGATTTTGTTTTCTTTTCTTGAGATAGGGTCTTGCTCTGTCGCTCAGCCTGGCATACAGTGGCACAATCTTGGCTCACTGCAGCCGTGGTCTCCCAGGCTCAAGTGATCCTCCCACCTCAGCCTCCCGAGTACCTGGCACTGCAGGCACGCATCACCATGCCTGGCTAATATGTATTTTATTTAGAGACGGGGTTTTGCCATGTTGCCCAGGCTGGTCTCAAACTCCTGGGCTCAAGCGATCCCCCCAGTAATTGGTTTTGTGGCTGTTGTTTGTTTTTGAGATGGTCCCCCTCTGTCACCCAGGCTGGAGTGCAGAGGTGCGACCACAGCTCACTGCAGCTTCAACCTCCCGGGCTGGAGCCATCCTCCTGCCTCAGCCTCCCAAGTAGTTGGGACTACAGGCGCCACCAGGCCCAGCTGACTTTTTTACTTTTTTGTAGAAAAAGGGGTCCTACTATGTTGCCCAGGGTGGTCTTGAACTGCTGGGCTTACGTGATCCTCCTGGCTCGGCCTCCCAAAGCACTGGGATTACAGGTATGAGCCACAGCGCCTGGCCCCATTGGTAACTGTAACACCTTAGGATGACAACATTACAGTACCAACGCTACAACAGCTGGCAGCGTTTACGCACCCTTGTGTGCTGGAGCCTCAGGAAGCTTTGTAAGGTGGTCTTGGGAGCTCCTTGCTCGTCCCCTGCATGATCCCTGTAACGTGGTCCCTCAGCACGGGGAAACAGACTCAGACCTGAAGTCACTTGTCCATCGGGCGTGGCACTGTGGCGAGCCCTCAGTGGAGCCTGGTTGATATCAGACATGCCATGCCCTCAGTGACACCTCAGACACAGGCCCTGGGCAGACAGGCCCCAGACGCGCGTGGATGCTTATAGGGTCACAGAGCCGCGTGTGGACCCAGAAGAACACCAGCTTTGGTCTAGGGGGGCTCCCTCCCCTGCCGTCTCTTGTTAGCTGCTCAGTAGCCATGGGGAATGGAGAGTCTGGGTCCAGTTAGGGACATGGAGGCATGGGCCGAGCTGAGCCGGTCCTCAGCCTCTCCTGGGCTCAAGCCTGGCCCTGGCCCGCATCTTCAGGGTCAGGGCGTAGCCAGCACCCTGGACTTCAGGGACTGAGGGCAGCCGCCCTGGGCAGGGGGGTGCCCCAGGGGCTCCCATCCTGCACGGCCCCTCGGCACCCAGGCCAACCTCCTGCTAGAAGATGTGGCCTTGAAGCCCACAGGGCTGATGGGTTATGGTCAGGAGTCCCAGCTGGGCTCACCAGCCTCCTCAGGAAGGTGGGTGAGGTTAGTGTGAGACTGGCAGCACTTCCTCATGCCCTCTTGGGGTGCCCCACCCCACATCTCCCAGCCTCGGGGTCCTTGCCTGGCCCAACATGAGGGCCGCTTCATAGGAACGGAGGGAGGACGTGTCGGGACAGCTCGATGCTCGGCCTGCTGCTGCTCTGCACCCCCAGTGCCTGGCTCACCCTCTCTGAGCCTGTCTGTTCCCAAGGAAGGGGACCCTCTGAGGTCCCACAGGGGCCGCCCCAGCTGTGGGTCCTGAGCATCTGTGTCTTCCAGGGACAGCATCGTGGCCGAGCTGGACCGAGAGATGAGCAGGAGCGTGGATGTGACCAACACTACCTTCCTGCTTATGGCTGCCTCCGTCTATCTCCACGACCAGAACCCGGACGCTGCCCTGCGTGCGCTGCACCAGGGGGACAGCCTGGAGTGGTGAGTGGCCGCCCTGCTCTGGGGCCGGCCCAGGGAGGCAGGTGCCCGCTGCCACATCTCCAGGCTGTGCATGGCCTTCCTGGCCGTCGTCATGGGAGGAGAGAATGCGGTGGTGCTGAAATGAGGTCCTGGCCTGCTGTCCAGGCTCCAGCTCCCCTGCCCAGTGTGGGAGGCACTCCCATCTGTGCGCCAGGCTGCGGCTCCAAGGACACGGTGCCCAGGCTGCAAACCCTCTGTTCCCAAGGGCAGAGCAGAAAGCGGCTTTGTCTCTGCTCGGTTTCTGCGTCCCCACCCCCACGGGGCCTTCTGTGTCTCGGCCCTGGGCCCAGTCTCTCAGGCCTCCCTGGGCCCCCCACACCGGCCCTCCTCCAGGGCCCTCTGGGGTTGAGGTGCTGGAGCCCTGCACAGCAAGGTCGGTGCTCCCCTCCACCCCAGGATGTGACTCCAGGCCACGTCCAGGCTACTGGTCACAGAAAGTGTGTCAGTTCTTCCCCGTGAGCTGTCCCTGGAGTGCCTGCTGTCCACTATGAGTTGCAAGCTGGGCATTTCATGGTCGCTGTGGATCTGCTCCCATCCCACCTCCGTCCACGGAGGGCTTAGAATTGCGGGTGGCAGCCAGGCATGGTGACAGGCACCTGTGGTTCCAGCTACTCAGGAGGCGGAAGCGGGAATATCCTTTGAGGCCAGGAGGTGGAGGCTGCAGTGAGCCATGATGGCGCCACTGCACTCCAGCCTGGGCAGCAGAGCCAGACCCTGTCTCACACACAAAAAAAGAAAAGAAATAGGGATGTCATGCTGCCAGCAAGCCGGCTGACTCAGTGCTGGTCCAGGTGCTGGCTCCTGTTGTCAGGAAAACAAGAACAAGAGGCCTCACAAGTCATTGGTGGTCACAGCCGCCTGGGGCCGAGAGGGATGAGGGGATGAGGGGATCTGCAGAGAGTAGGTGGCCCCAGGGCTCTGCTGCAGGTAGAGGTGCAGGGGCAGGTGCGTGCCCCTCCTCTAGGGCCTTGTTCCTGAGCATTGACAGCCTCCAGGGTGTTGATGAGTCCAGGCAGGGCCCTCATTTGCAAGCACAGCCCATGGAGGCTGCTTCTCCAGATGGGCAGTGAGTGGGCGGGGCCTGGAACCCCAACGGGGGGAGCCCCCAGAGCTCCCGGGCCCGAGTGAGCTGAGCAGTGAAATGTGGGAGTGAGGGTATCCCTCTCTGCTGGGTGGGGCTGGTGGTCCTAAGTACAGATCCTAAGAACATCCCAGACACACAGAGTGAGCCCTGGGTGTGCAGTGGCTATGCAGCGTGTCTGTGGCCATCCGCTGACCGTCCCCCGCCCTGTCCTGCAGCATGGCCATGACGGTGCAGATCCTGCTGAAGCTGGACCGCCTGGATCTCGCCCGGTGAGCCCTCCCACTCCTCTGTACCCGTACTGAGCCATGGCCCAGAGCATCTGTGGTGCTGTCATTACTCTTGTTATTCCTTTCCGTGGGGGTGACTTGCCGTCACTCAGCCCTTCCTTGCAGTATGTTGACAGGGAGGAGGGCCATGGCTGTCTGTGCCTCAGTTTCTCTCTCTGCAGTAGTGGCGGGCCTGTCCCACAGGGTGAGAGTGGGCTTCATGGAGGGAGTGGAGGTCGTGCCCGGAGGAACATGTCACTGGGCCAGCTTGTAACTGTGCCATGGGGCTGGCGGGGCCTGCACGTGGCATCACCAGGTCGGAGGCCATGGCTGGCGGTCCAGGACTCCCCTGCTGCTGTTTCCAAAGCCCTTGCCTCAGAGTTGTTCATGCTGTAGTTCCGTCGCCCTTCCCTGCGTTCCATCTTCCGTGGAGCGAGTCTCTCCCGAGCCCTACCTTGTGCCAGCCACCTTAGGGGTCCGTAGCTGGCTCCAGTCCCGCCTTCCCGGGGCCTGCGCCTGGTTGGGCGGGCAGGGCAGCTCGGGCACTTTGTCGTGGGGTATGAGCACGCAGGGGAGCACATAGTAGGGGCCGTCCCCGGGCTCCGGTGGGCCCCAAGTGGGAACAAGGCAGGGATAGCCAGGCCAGGGCTCTCGGCCACTCAGCCCCTCCGTCCTCTGTCCCCGACCCAGGAAGGAGCTGAAGAGAATGCAGGACCTGGACGAGGATGCCACCCTCACCCAGCTCGCCACCGCCTGGGTCAGCCTCGCCACAGTGAGTCCTGGGCCACGAGGCGGGTGGGCATTGCAGGCACCTGGCTGAGTAGGGTCTGTGGGCACCCCCACCTGTGCCCAGGCTGCTGGCCACTCCAGTGGGGCTCCAGGATCAGGCCATGGCCCCCTGCCAGCCTGGCACAACTCTCAGCCTTCACTCCATTCCGGGCTTCTCACAGCCAAGCGACTTGGCCAGAGGCAAAGCGATGAGATGGTGGGGACGGGGACAGGGGTTCCTGAGCCTGAGGCGCAGGGGTACTCAAGGGTCTGGGTTGGCCTGGCAGCCCCTCCTCCCCCCAGGGCTTGCTGGGGTTTTCTGTGACTCAGCTTTGCTCTCCAGGGTCCTGGTCCCCAGCCAGGGACAGGGTTCAGTGTTCCCATAGCAGCAGTGGAGATGTCCTCAGCTCCCAGGCCTGGGCACCTCCGCCTGGCAACAGCCCCTCTCCTGGTTTCTGGGACGTGGCCCCCTTCTGAGCCATTCTTTTGTGCGGGCCTGTTAAAATATGCTTCCTGGCTGGGTGCAGTGGCTCACGCCTGTAATATCAGCACTTTGGGAGGCTGAGGTGGGTGGATCATGTGAGGTCAGGAGTTCGAGACCAGCCTGACCAACATGGAGAAACCCCATCTCTACTAAAAATACAAAATTAGCCGGGCATGGTGGCACCCACCTGTAAACCCAGCTACTTGGGAGGCTGAGGCAGGAGAATCGCTTGAACCTGGGAGGTGGAGGTTGCGGTGAGCCGAGATTGCGCCATTGCACTCCGGCCTGGGTGACAAGAGCAAAACTCTGGGGGGAAAAAATGTGCTCCCCATCCCTGCCCGCCACGGGGCTGGAGCCTCACCCAGAGGACTTCCAATGGCCGTCCAGTGTAGTGGGACAGGCCCCGGCAGCCCTCTCGGGTAGTTTGAGCTGTTTTCACAGCCTGCCTTGACCTCAGGCTCACCCTGCAAGTATCCCACTGTCCTGAGCAAGCGGGCAAGTCAGAGTTGCTGGTCACAGAGCTGACTCCTCCTCCTCCGACGTGCCCGGTGACCCAGTGGTCCCCACTCAGACCCTGGCCCAGCCACCTGTGCACCTGTGCCCTGGAAGCCCCAGATTCCACCTCTGTGTACCCAGCGCACCGGGAGCCGGGTGGAAGGTGAGGCAGGAGGCGGCTGCGAGTCTTTAGGCCCCGTCAGCAGAGTACAGGTTACAAGTGGTCCCCATGGTGGAGTGGCTGTGCCTTGAACCGGGCATACCAGATTCGTGTCTGTGCAGTGCGGAGCCCCCTCTGGGGGAGGGGGCTGACGGTGGAAGGGCCCCGCGGCCATGGAACAGATGATGATGCGGGACCCTCCCTGCAGGGCGGTGAGAAGCTGCAGGATGCCTACTACATCTTCCAGGAGATGGCTGACAAGTGCTCGCCCACCCTGCTGCTGCTCAATGGGCAGGCGGCCTGCCATATGGCCCAGGGCCGCTGGGAGGCCGCTGAGGGCCTGCTACAGGAGGCGCTAGACAAGGTAGGCACAAGCCTGTCCCAGAGTGGGGACGGAGGGAAGGCCAGGCGGCCGGAGGGCGGGGTCAGGGCAGACAGAAACAAGTGTAGCAGAGATGCCCTGGGTGTGCGTGTGGCCCCACAGGGCTTCTGAGGCCCAGTCAGCAGCGAGATCCACAAAGCCGGGATCGCACCTGCAAAGAAATCCAGATTCCGGCCTCACAGAAATGGGGCATCTGGGCAGCCTGGGCCTTAGTGGTCTGTCACCTCAGCTGCCTGGCCCTGCATGTGGGACCCCTCACCTGAGTACATATTCAGTATTGGAGAGACACTCCCAGTCTTTATTTAGGGGACAGCGTGCTGTGGCCAGGAGCCCAGGGTGACTGCAGTCGTCTCCTGCCTGATGTCTGCACTCTTTTCTTTCCTTTTTTGAGATGGAGTCTCGCTTTGTCACCCAGGCTGGAGTGCAGTCGTGTGATCTCAGCTCACTGCAACCTCCGCCTCCTGGGTTCAAGCGATTCTTTTGCCTCAGCATCCCAAGTAGCTGGGATCACAGGTGCGTGCCACCACACCCAGCTAATTTTTGTATTTTCAGTAGAGATGGGGTTTTGCCATGTTGGTCAGGCTGGTTTCAAACTCCTGACCTCAGGTGATCCACCAGCCTCAGCCTCCCAAAGTCCTGGAATTATAGGCGTGAGCCGCCATGTCTGGCCATCTGCAGTCTTTATGAAGAGTTTATGTTATTTTAAATTTAAAAAAAAATACTATTTTTTGTAAAGATGGGGTTGTTCTTGCTGTGTTGCCCAGATTGTTCTTGAACTCCTGGCCTCCCAAAGCACTAGAATTATAGATGTGAGCCACCATGCTCAGCGGATTTTTTTTTTTTAATTTCTTTTTTTTTTTTTTTGAGATGGAGTCTTGCTCTGTCCCCAGGCTGGAGTGCAGTGGCGTGATCTCAGCTCACTGCAAGCTCTGCCTCCCGGGTTCATGCCATTCTCCTGCCTCAGCCTCCTGAGTAGCTGGGACTACAGGCACCCGCCACCACACCCAGCTAATTTTTTGTATTTTTAGTAGAGACGGGGTTTCACTGTGTTAACCAGGATGGTCTCGATCTCCTTACCTCACGATCCGCCTACCTCGGCCTCCCAAAGTACTGGGATTACAGGCATTGAGCCACTGTGCCTGGCCTGGATTATTATTTTTATAATCAAAAAGGACATCAAAGCTTTTTCCGTTTTGGTGAAATGAATTTTGGGTTTTGTTTGTTTGTTTGTTTGTTTGTTTGAGACGGAGTCTCGCTATGTCGCCCACGCTGGAGTACAGTGGCGCGATCTCGGCTCACTGCAAGCTCCGCCTCCCGGGTTCACGCCATTCTCCCGCCTCAGCCTCCGAGTAGCTGGGACTACAGGTGCCCGCCACCTCGCCTGGCTAGTTTTTTGTATTTTTAGTAGAGACGGAGTTTCACCATGTTAGCCAGGATGGTCTCGATCTCCTGACCTCGTGATCCACCCACCTCGGCCTCCCAAAGTGCTGGATTACAGGCTTGAGCCACCAGGCCCGGCATTTTGTTTGTTTTTTGAAACAGGGTATGCCACCACGCATGGCTAATTTTTGTATTTCTTGTTAGAAATGGGGTCTCACTGTGTTGTGCAGGTTAGTCTTGAACTCCTGGGCTCAAGCAATTCTTACCCTCCTTGGCCTCCTAAAGTGCTGGGATGATAGACGTGTGCCACTGTGCCTGGCTAAGAAACAGTTTTAATCTACTGACAAACACTGGTGAAGCCCTCCTCCCTGTCTGACTTTCCAGGGGCTGAGTTATCAGAAAGTTGTTTGCAGAGCAGGGCGGGCCAAGGGGTGTCAGGCTGGCCCCATCACAGGCTGGGTGCTGCTCCTCCTAGGCAGGGTCCATCTTTAGCTCTGAGCAGTCAGGGCTGGTCAGGAACTCTCAGCCTGATGCGGCATCTCAGACAGGCTGTGTGTCCCTCGCTGCCTCAGGGGCGAGACTGGCGCCTTCCTCCACCACCCTGCCCCTCACTGCCAACCTGAGAACACTTGGATGCATGTTCTGTGTTCACCGCCACATCCTCTGGGGGCTTTTGTTACACCTCTCAGGTGACGCGTTCCGTGACTCACCAGTTAGATGACTCCCTTCTGTCCTTGTCTCCTGAAACACCACCTGGGGCTGACTGTCCGTGCCCCTTGGCCCTGGTGGCCTCCCTGTGGCTGTGGTTACCCTGCATTCTTGCTGAGTTTTGGGAGGCACTCAGGTCCCCCCACTTCCCTTTGGAGCCAACTCATGGCTGCTCCTGTGAGCGCAAGCTGGTGTCCCCCTTCATGGTGGAGACTGAGGCTCAGAAAAGTTCGCTCTCCAGAAAGGTGCCCTGCTATCGGCCTCTGTGGGCAGGCTGGGCTCTGGGCCCATCCTGGCTGGTGCATCTGTGCTCCAAGCAGACACTGGGGCTCTGGCTGGGTCTCCTGGCCTAGGTGTTTCCTACGGTCCTGTGTGCTGGGAGCCTAGAGTGAGTGGGTCAGGCAATGTCCCCAGCCGAGGTTTCCTTCAAGGCTCCTTGGGAGCCGGAGGGGTGGCAGGTCCGCCCATGGCCTCAGGGTTCATTGTGCAGCAGGAGTTGAGGCCATCGGGGCCTGGGCCCCATTGCTTTGAGATGTGTGGGACAAATACACCCTTCCCTCTACAAATGAGGGGTCACGCCCCAGGCTGGACCACAGATGGGGAAACTGAGGCTCAGTGAGGCGGTTCACCCCTTGGCACCGTATCATCGGAGATCACCTTGCAGAGCAGTGGGCAGGGGGACTCTGGCAGTGTCGATCCCACCCCACCTCTGAGGAGGTGACCTTGTGTGGTCCTGCCCAAGGTGGGGGTGACGGGCAGGCATGGGGGCTGGAGTGGCTGACCCTGCCTGCCTGTGTCTGCCTGTGTCTCCAGGACAGTGGCTACCCGGAGACGCTGGTCAACCTCATTGTCCTGTCCCAGCACCTTGGCAAACCCCCCGAGGTAAGTGGCCCCCAGGGTCCAGGCCAACCCTAATATCCCAACCCTGGGACCCCATCCTGGGGTCCAGGCCCTAATCCCTAGGCTCCTGGGAAAGCTCTGCACACAGTGTGCCCACCGCAGCCTGCCTCCCTCACAAACCCTGCGCCCCCCCAATCCATCCTTACCTGGGGCCCTGCCCGACCTGCTCCCCTGAACCCACGGTACATTCCCCACCAGGTACAGATGCCAGCTCCGTGCCAGCACCTTGTCAGGGGCTGACCCATCCCTCCACCCCTACCCTGAAGGTTCTCCGAGATCAGCCCAGTCCCAAGGCAGGATGAGGAGCCCCCTGGGGTACTGTAGCTCTCATCCCCATCCACCCCATGCTGCAGGTCAGAGCCACCATGGGGTCCCCATGTTCGACTCACCTGCCTTCCTGCCTCCCCTGCAGGTGACAAACCGATACCTGTCCCAGCTGAAGGACGCCCACAGGTCCCATCCCTTCATCAAGGAGTACCAGGCCAAGGTGAGTGGCAGGGGTGGCCTGTCCCTGAGAGCCAGGCCAGAGGGCGCCTGGAGCTCAGCCTGGGCTCACATGCGCCCTCTCTCTCTCCCTCCACCCGTCTCCCCACACCCCGCCCCCACCCTGTGTCGCCGTGTGTCTTGCTGAAGGAGAACGACTTTGACAGGCTGGTGCTACAGTACGCTCCCAGCGCCTGAGGCTGGCCCAGAGCTGTCAGGACCACGAAGCCAGGACAGAGGCCAGGAGCCCTGCAGCCCTCCCCGCCTGGCACCCACCCCACATCCCCTCTGGGGGCAGGAGCCCGCCCCCAGCACTCCCATCTGTGAATAAATATCTCAACTCCAGGGTGTTCCCATCTGAGGATGTGCTCTGGCCACTTTGCTGGGGATGTGTGGGAGCTGATGCTCAGGGAGAGTCCTGGGGCACTGGCCCCCAGGGCTGTTCCTGGACACCAGGGTCTGTGACGAGCAGCAGCTGTGCAGACCCCCACCCTGCCCCTCACACAGCCACAACCTGCTCCTGCCAAGCCAGAGGCAGCACAGCCCTGTCACCACACTTCACCCTGGCCCCGAGAGGCCACTGAGCAGCCCAGGTTGGCATCGGGGGAAACTGAGGCACAGAGCAGTCATGCCACTATCATGAGGGGCACCAAGATTCAAAATGAGAACCTCCAAGTGGTCTGGAGGTAGTAGGGGCCAGGGCAGGAAGCACTCAGGCCTCAGCTCAGCAAAGCCAGAGGGGCCCTGCGGGGTCAGCATTAACCCCAGGTGCTGCTCCTGCCACCCCGCAAACCCTCCTCCAAGGCAGAGTCCTGCTGTGGCCGGGGCCCTGGGGCCAAGCACCCAGCTGCGATGAGAGGCGGCTGCACCATAGGGAGGGAGGTGGGTGGGTGGCAGTGGGGCTGACTGGAGCCTCCCAGATGAAGTCACCATTGAGCTGTGTCTACCCGAACAACAAAAAGGAGCTGCCAGGCTAAGTTCTGGGGGGACAGGCACCCTGGCAGTGGGCATGACTGGCGCAGAGGTTCCTCGGTGGCACAGGGCTGTGAGGTCAAGGGGCGCTGCATGGGGATGCATGCCCTTTGACCTCTGAGCCTAGCCTGGGCTTATCTCCCAGGGTTTCCCCAAGCCCCACCCAGGCCTATTCATTTGAAACCGGACCCTGTCTCCTGTTGCCAGGGCAGGACAGCAAGCGACCCCACCCCCAGCCTGGTAGGGGAGGGAAGTGGCAAAAGAGGACTCCCTGGGCAGGGACATTAGGAGGGGTCCAGGCCGAGCTTCCTGGAGGGAGGAGACTTTGGGGTGGGTGCGGGGACACCGGCCTCAAGACTGACCTCTGCCCAGCCTTGGGTGCCTGGTCCCCAGCTGCCAGCAGAGCCGCCTTCCATTCCTGCCCTGCACCCACCTATTGGCAGCCTCCTGGCTGGACCTGCCAAAAAGAAATTCGAGGCTGAGCTGGGGCCAGTGGGTGGGTGGGTGGCGCCTCTCTCATGACCGATGGGCGCCATGGTGACCAGATAATGCTGGCTGAGAGGGTGGAGGGAGGTGACTGGGACTGTCCATGGCTGCCCCACAGGCCTGGCTGGACCTATGAGAGCACGTCCCCCTCGTCCCCCTCTGCCTGCCAGGCAGGTTGTGGCGTTAGTCACATCTCTGACCTCCAGCTGGACCTGAACTATTGGCCAGGCCAGGCCTGGTGCCTCCCACACACTAGGCCCCCAGTCCATATGGAGTCCACATTCAAGAATAAGGAGTGGGACCACGTGCGGTGGCTCATGCCTGTAATCCCAGCACTTCGGGAGTCTAAGATGGGCAGATCACTTGAGGTCAGGAGTTCGAGTCCAGCCTGGCCAACATGGCGAAACCCTGTCTCTACTGAAAATACAAAAATTAGCTGGGTGTGGTAGCAGGCACCTGTAATCCCAGCTACTCAGGAGACTGAGGCAGGAGAATCGCTTGAACCCGGGAGGCGGAGGTTGCAGTGAGCTGAGATTGTGCCACTGCATTCCAGTCCAGACAACGGAGTGAGACTCCAACTCAAAAAAAAAAGGAGGAGCTGTATGTATGTAGGGGCGGATGGTGACAAGTGCCAAGCAGACATGAGGGGTGTGTGGGACTTCAGATTCGGTGGCAGCCTAAGCAGGCGACAGAAGAGCATGCCAGTACCTAGGGGAACAGCATTTCGGGGGGAGGGGCAGAACAGCTAGTGCAAAGGCCCTGAGGCAGGACAGAGCTTGGCATGTTGGAAGAACAGCAAGAAAGCCCACAGATGGAGGGAAACAGGATGCTGTGAGGGCGGCCAGTGAGGACTTGGGCTTTCCCTGAGTGGGACGGGAGCCACGGAGGGCTGCAAACAGAGGAGGAACAGGCCCAACGGTGTCACAGCCTCCTTCTCGCCTCCATGGGGTGAGGAGGAAGCCAGGATACCTGACAGAACCCCAGAGGGTAGTGGTGGTTGGGGGTGGGGGCAAGGCTGTGCAGATGCAGAGAAGTGGCCAGATGCAGGGCCACCTGGATGTGTTGTAGGGGACTGGGTGTGGGGCAAAGGGAAGGTGTGTTCACCTGTGCCCCTGAAGGTCAGGTGCAGGTGTGTGGGAGACAGTGCGGCTGCTGCAGGACTCATCCCTGCATCCTGCACGTTGAAGGCCAGGTGTGGGGACATCCTGGGGGCTAGGATTTGGCGGGGGGGAGTGCAGCAGTGCCTGGGGAGGTGGCAGTCCTAACAGAGGTGACCAGTATCTTCCTTGATGGCCTTCAGGGGCTTTGGGCACAGGGCCTTGTCAATGAACGGTGCATTGGAAAGTCACTTATGGTGGTCCCAATGATGTCATAGTCAATCCAGATTGGGAGTCTCTCCCACGTTGGCACCCACTCCTGCAGCCTCTCTGCAACTCCTGTATTAACCTGATGTTGGGGAGGCCCCCGGGGTTCCCCAGGGTCACAGAGCAGCAAGTGACCCTCAGAGAACCCCCTAATCTCAGCAGCCCCCATTACACCTTTGTCCCAGTAGCCCGCTCTGCAGACCTGCAGACGAAGATGCCTGGGAAGTGCCCAGGGTCCCCGCGTCCAGGCTGGAACCCCATTGTCAAGCTCCTGGTGTAGGGCAGAGGGCTGCGTCTCCACTAGGTGCGCTTCCCAACGCCCTCGCGTGGGCCGTTTCCTTTTGAAGAATGAGAATGTTTCATTGAGGCTATGCCTCCTGAATGCAGGAAAGCCACGGGATGGTCCCAAGACTGTGCCAAGGCGTGCCAGGCCTCGGGTCCTTGAGGAGCAGCGAGGGCTCTGAGAACGGTGAGGTCCGAGCGGGCCGGGGCGATGGAGCGGGAGCGGTGTGGCGTGCTGGAGGGCCGGGAGGAGCGGGGGTCGCCGGCCGAGGGGACTGCCTGCTAGTGTCCCCCGTGCCCCCCGTCACGGGCACGGCGCGGTGGGGTGGGGAGCGGGGGGCGCGTGGGGCAGGCATGGGGCGCGACACGGCGGTACGCGGAGTCTCTCGGGGTCCAGGTCCAACGGGCCCCAGCCAGCTCCGGCCCCGCCTCCCCGTGCCTCGGTTTTTCTGCTGGGAAACGGGCAGGGGCCGGGCCGGGCCCGCCTTTAGGGCCGCCCGCGTCCCGCTGGCCGCCACCGCCCAGCCCGCGCCCCCAGCGGCGGAGCTGCCGCCGGGTCCGCCCCTCCGCCTCCGCTCTCCCGCCCGCGCGCCCGGCCGCAGCTGCGCGCGTGACCGGCCGGCGCGGCCTCCCGCGACTACCAACGGGCCGGGCGGCAGGGGAGGAACGGCGGGGGCCAAGCGGGCCCGGCATGGCGGCGCGAGCCGCCGTGCGGGCCCGACAAGGCCGGAGCCCATGGCGCCAGCTAACGCGCAGCTAGTGCGGCGCGGCTGGGCATGCGGCTGGCGGCGGCGCGGCTGCAGCGGAACTGCGGCTGGGGGCTGGCGCGCCGCGGCCTGGCTGAGCACGCGCACCTGGCGCCGCCCGAGCTGCTGCTGCTGGCGCTCGGCGCGCTGGGCTGGACCGCGCTGCGCTCCGCGGCCACCGCGCGCCTCTTTCGGGTCAGTGTGGCGGGGGTCCGGGACGAGGGGACCCCGTACTGGGGGAAGCCGGGACCGGGGACCTCGGGCCGCCGGCACGTTCCTTTCTTCCATTGCTGGCTGCTGCGGATGAAGGGGTCGCCGAAACGTGGGTGGGGGCCTCGGGCTGGAGAGGCCCAGGACGTTGGAGCGCCCGGACAGGGTCTCTCGGGCCGCCTCGCGCCCCCTTCAGTCAGTGCGGCGTGGGGAACCGGGTGGATGCGGGGGTGTGGCCGGGCTGGGGTGAGTCTGGGACATAGGGGGCCTGAGACAGGTGGGATGTTTGAGACGTGAGGGACCGAGGCACGGCCCTTTCCGGTCAGTTTGGGACCAGGGGGCCCCGCGCAGTGGATAGCTCCGGCCGCCAAGCGCTCTTTCCGGCAGGGCCGAGCCAGACACTGAGAAGACCAGGACCAGGAAAGGGAGGGCTCGGCGCACCGCGGCCTGCGCCATGCGCGTCTCTGCCATGCGGGCTGCGCCCTGGCCCGGAGTGAGGTCCGCTGCCCGTTTTCTGCGGGGTCCGTGCGGCGGCGGGGCCAGCTTGGCCGCTGCAATCGGGAAGAGGCAGGAGCTGCCCGGTCGCTGCCTTGTGCGTGTCTGAGGTCAGCGCCACCCTCCGACCAGGGATGGCAAAGGCCTGGGCGATCTGGCCACTCCAGTGGTCGCTCCCTTGGAGCCCGGGGCTTCAGGGTTGGACTATGCTGCCTCCAAGAGGCGACAGCAGAATTCCCTAGTTTCTCCTGAGACCATCACCCCTGCTGGAGAGTGACCATGGTGGTGACATTGGCGCCTGACCCCTCTCCCTTCCCTGGGGAGGGGTCGCTGTGGCAGGAGCTGGTTGGAAGGTGTCTGGGCCTTTAGCTTGGCCTGGACACCCCCGTGGACCAGCTGGTGTCACCCCGCCCGTCTGGCTGGAGGGTTCAGGGACAGTGTGCCCAGCGCCAACAAAGGGGCCTTTCTCTGCTGGCCGGGAAGAGGCTGGCCCTTGTGAGGTCGAGGATGGGCTGTTGTCTGACTGCCACTCTCCCCACTCCCTTCCCCATGTCACCCACATGGGGGAGAGACCCCAGCCACCCCTTGCTGTGAGAGGGGAGACAGGGCTGTCCAGGGTCCCTTCCTGGGTCTGCAATGGTCTTTATCTTGCTTGTTGCCCCTGCCTTCTTCCTCATTTCCAGCTGGGAAACCCGAGGCCCAAGAGGGCATGCGGCCCCCCACCCCCACGGGACGGGAGGATGTGGCCGCTGGTAGACTACCAGGGCGGAGCCCGGGGGCTCTCCCCAGCTTGGGTGGGGTGCTCACCCCATTTCGAGGTTCGCCCTTCCTCAAGAATGGGTGGAGGGGCTGCCGGGTGCTCCAAAGCTCATCTTCTTGGCAGCAGCCTGGTTGCCAGGGGTTACCGGAGCGGGCTCCAGCTGTCTCCATGACAACTGCTGGGTGCTCTGGGCTCCGGCCCCCTCAGGCTCTGGGAAGGGGGCGGGACTTGTCCAGGGGCGGGGCTTGGCCGGGCAGCTCTGGAGCCCCGCCCCCAGGGAGCTTGAGCCCCCCTACCCACCGCACTCCCTAACCCCTGCCTTGGAGCAAGCAGCTTCCTCTGCACTCCCAGTGCCCCCTCAGGGTCACAGCTCGCCTGTGACACCTCTTCCGCGTCCTGTCCCCTCTTTCTCCCTCCAGCCCCTCCTCCCCTTTCATCGTCCCCAAGTTCCCATGTCCCCGCCACACCTTCCCCCCAGTCTCTCCCAGCCCTCTAGTCTCTGGTCTCTCCAAATTCCCCCACTGAGGGGGCGACTTCCTCACAAGTTCTTCCTCTCCCCTCTGTCAGTCCCATGGGGCTCCCTGTGTTTCCCAAGATGCCACCATATAACCCTTCCATGTTCCCTTCATGGGTCACCCCCACCAGCCCAACTCCCTCGGGCTGACGCATCCATCCGTCTCCCTCACCATAAGCCCAAGTGTCCCCCACTTGGCCCTCAGAACCCTCCTGCTCCCCTCCTCTCCCCTCGGAGCCTCCTCCCTCACTCCCTTCCCAGCACCGCCCCAGCCGGACAGCTGGGCACTAAGTTTAGCCTTGGCAGGTGCCTGTGGGCTCTGTTTATGCTCCAGGTGGCTGTGGGCATGGGGGACGGGCCTTCCCAGTGCTGCCTGGCCTGGGGAGTCCCTGGGCCTCAGTTTCCCCACCCTGGAGGCATAGTCTCTGGCCCCCAGCACCAATGGCTGCCCGCCCGTCTTCTCCCCCATAGCCCCTGGCGAAGCGGTGCCGCCTCCAGCCCAGAGATGCCGCCAAGATGCCCGAGAGCGCTTGGAAGTTTCTCTTCTACCTGGGCAGCTGGAGCTACAGTGCCTACCTGCTGTTTGGCACCGACTACCCCTTCTTCCACGACCCACCATCTGTCTTCTACGGTAGGGGCCCTGAGGGGATGGCCGGGAGGGCTCTGCTTAAAACACAAAGACAGGAGGCAGTGACAGGTGCTTGTGGTCCCAGCTACTCATGAGGCAGAAGCAGGAGGATCGCTGGAGCCCAGGAGTTGGAGGCCAACGGAAGCTATGAGCACGCCACTGCACTCCAGTGTGGGAGACAGAGTGAGACCCTGTCTCTTATCAAAAGAGTTAAAGAGGGCCGGGCGTAGTAGCTTACGCCTGTAATCCCAGCACTTTGGGAGGCCAAGGTGGGTGGATCACGAGGTCAGGAGATCGAGACCATCCTGACTAACACAGTGAAATTCCATCTCTACTAAAAATACAAAAAATTATCCGGGTGTGGTGGTGGGCGACTATAATCCCAGCTACTTTGGAGACTGAGGCAGGAGAATTGCTTGAACCCGGGACGCAGAGGTTGCAATGAGCTGAGATCTTGCCACTGCACTCCAGCCTGGGTGACAGAGCAAGACTTCATTTCCAAAAAACAAAAAAGATGATGAGAATGAGAAGTGGGCTGGGCTCACTGGCTCACACCTGTAATCCCCACACTTTGGGAGGCAGAGGTGGGAGGATTACTTGAGCACAGGAGTTCAAGAGCAGCTGGAGCAACATGGTGAGACCTCCATCTCTATAAAAAATTAGCCTGGCGTGGTGGGACACGTCTGTAGTACCAGCTACTTGGGAGGCTGAGGTGGGAAAATTGCTTGAACCCAGTAGGTGGAGGTTGCAGTGAGCTGAGATCATGCCACTGCACTCCAGCCGGGGCAACAGAGCAAGACCCTTTCTGGGGGAAAAAAAAAAAAAGATGATAAGAAGTGGCTGTGTCCAATTGATCGGAATGGATGTGGCCTGAGTTCTGGGTGGGCTGGGCAGGGAGGTGACTGCAGCGTGCTCTCTGTGACCTGTCCTGGCAGAGAATGCAGGGCAGGGTTAGCATCGCCACTGGGCAGGCTGATGGAGGAAACCCCATCTGTAATGGGGGCAGAGGGGGCTGCAGCTTCTCTGCCCTGTGAGGACCACCAGGGCTGTGGGCCAGGGACAGACGGGATAGCTGTTTCCTGCCATGTGATGGGAACAGCCTAGAGGGCTTCTGGTGGCACAGAGCCCAGAGTGTACAGTGGATGTGCCACCCATGGGGCCACTGTTCCCATGTAACACCTTGATACCCTAGAGGAGAGGTGTTAGCTGTTGCTCAGTTTTCCTTTTAGACGGATGACCCATGATTGAACTCTCTTCTTTTTTTTCTGAGACAGTCTCACTCTGCACACCAGGCTGGAGTGCAATGGCACGGTGTCGTCTCACTGCGTCCTCCACCTCCCAGGTTTAAGTGATTCTCCTACCTCAGCCTCCTGAATAGCTGGGATTACAGGCACGCAGCACCACACTTGGCTAATTTTTGCATTTTTAGTAGAGACGAGGTTTCACCATGTTGGCCAGGCTGGTCTCCAACTCCTGACCTCAGGTGATCTGCCCGCCTCGGCCTCCAAAAGTGTCGGGATTATAGGCATAAGCCACCATGCCCGGCCTCTCTTAACATTTTGGGCATGGAGTTGCCTCTAGCTGCTGCTGCTTTTTTTTTTTCTTCTTCAGACGGTCTTACTCTTTTGCTCAGGCTGGAGTACAGTGGCGCGATCACGGCTCATTGCAGCCTTGATTTCCTGGGCTCAAGCAATCCTCCCACCTCAGCCTTCTGAGTAGCTGGGACCACAGGTGTGCGCCACTACCCCCACAGAATTTTTTTGTATTTTTTGGTAGAGATGGGGTCTCACTAAGTTGGCCAGGCTGGTCTGGAACTCCTGGCCTCAAGCAGTCCTCCCACCTCAGCTTCCCAAGGTGCTGGGATTACAGGCGTGAGCCACCTCGCCCAGCCTTAGTTGCTTTTTGTAAGTGATACTCACAAGTTAGCTGATTATTTCCATGTTCATTTATTGAGCGCCTACTATATGCCAGAGCGGAGACACAGCTAGGAATGGTCAGAGAAAGCCCTGTGCCCCCATGAAGCTGGCCGTGTGGCAGGGGTGACAGACAGTGAAGTACACAGTTTATCAACATCAATAAGTGTGGATGAGAAAACTTGCGTGGAGAGAAGAGGCAGTGTGCTGTGTTGGGGAGGTAGGGAGGGGCAGTTTTTAGCAGGGATGGGGTGGCCCCACTGAAGGGGACTGAGTGAGGGCCTGGAGGTGCCTGGGGCAGGCAGGAGAGGCAGTGACTTCTGTTCAGATGAATGGAGGCCATGCCTTCCAGGCCTTGGAGGCCACTGTCAGGATTCGTTACTTACCTGTGGGCTGGGAACAGAGGAGGGATGTCACCCCGGGTTGGGCATCTACCCCAGGAGTCCAGGAGGGGGCTGACGGCAGGAGCTGGAGCCCGAAGGGACTCCCACCAGGACTGAGCTGAGGGGAGGGGATGGGAGCAAAGTGGCCAATTTTAGAAACGTTTAGAAGGCAGAGCTAATAGTATTTGCTGCCATCCTAGAGGTGGTGTGAAAGGAAGAGGGTGAGGATGATGCTAGGGTCTTGAGAGACGGGGGCTGATCGGGGAGACCAAGATTCTGGATTCAGGGATGGAGACAAGGCAGGGATTGCATTGAGTGACCCAACAGTAGGTGGGACACAAGTATGAAGAGGTGGGACAGGCCAGGTGCAGTGGTCACTCCTGGAATCCCAGCACTTTGAGAGGCCAAGGTGGGAGGATCACTTGAGCCCAGGAGTTCGAGACCAGCCTTGGGAATATAGTGAGACGCCATCTCTACGAAAAATAAAAAAATAAAATTAGCTGGATATGGTGGCACGTGCCTGTGGTCCCAGCTCCTGGGGATGCTGAGGCGGGAGGATTGCTTGAAGCTGGGAGGTCGAGGCTGCAGTGAGCCAAGATTGCACCACTACATTCCAGCCAGGGTGACAGAGTGAGGCCCTTTCTCAAAAAACAAAAGGAAAGAGAGATTTGAGACCCCTGAACTAAGCCAGGACATCCCCCCATCCTGTGGGGAGGTAAGTCTACAGGAATGGTGGGGGGCCCCTGTTGGAAAGGTGGGCAACAGATCCAGCGAGGTGGCCAGGGGCGAAAGCTCAGGCTCGGATGTTTCTGGAGAGTCAGGATGCAGAGGATCAGGGCATTTCAGAGTTTCACCCAATTTTCTTTTCTT
>NW_016814942.1:975626-979577 GCF_001698545.2 Rhinopithecus bieti
GACGAGGCGGGCGCCTGTAGTCCCAGCTACTCGGGAGGCTGAGACAGGAGAATGGCGTGAACCCGGGAGGCGGAGCTTGCAGTGAGCTGAGAGCTGGCCACTGCACTCCAGCCTGGGCGGCAGAGCAAGACTCCGTCTCAAAAAAATAAAATAAAATAAAATAAAATAAAATAAAATAAAAATCCCTCCAGGCTGGACGCAGTGGCTCACGCCTGTAATCCCAGCACTTTGGGAGGCCGAGGCGGGTGGATCACCTGAGGTCAGGAGTTCGAGTTCAGTCTGTCCAACATGGCGAAAGCCCGTCTCTACTAAAAATACAAAAAAATTAGCTAGGCATGGTGTCCGGTGCCTGTAATCCCAGCTGCTCTGGAGGCTGAGGCAGGAGAATCACTTGAACCTGGGAGGTGGAAGTTGCAGTGAGCTGAGATAGTGCCACTGCACTCTAGCCTGGTGACAGAGCGAGATTCTGTCTCAAAAAACAACAACAAAAAAATGGCCGGGTGCAGTGGCTCACCCTGTAATCCCAGCACTTTGGGAGGCCGAGGGAGGCGAATCATGAGGTCAGGAGATCGAGATCATCCTGGCTAACACGGTGAAACCCCACCTCTAGTAAAAATACAAAAAATTAGCCAGGCTTGGTGGCATGCGCTTGTAGTCCCAGCTACTCAGGAGGCTGAGGCAGGAGAATCATTTGAATCCAGGACGTGGAGGTTGCAGGGAGCTGAGTTGAGATCGCGCCATTGCACTCCAGCCTGGATGACAGAGGGAGACTCCTCAAATAATAATAAGAAGAAGAATTGGGAATGGAAAGCCAGCAGTCAGACACGCATGGCTACCCGGGTACTGGGAGGACACCTGTGGCTTGGAGGGTGTCACTGGGTCATGGTGGGGTTGTCTAGAGGCTTCTCAGGCCCCTGACTGTGAGATTTGGCTCTCCCCAGACTGGATGCCGGGCATGGCAGTGCCGCGGGACATCGCAGCTGCCTACCTGCTCCAGGGAAGCTTCTATGGCCACTCCATCTATGCCACGCTGTACATGGACACCTGGCGCAAGGACTCGGTGGTCATGCTGCTCCATCACGTGGTCACTCTCATCCTCATCGTCTCCTCCTACGCCTTCCGGTAAGGACAGGATTGGGTGGCAGGGGACCGAGGCACAGCCCACACAGTACGGAGGCTGATGATGTTGCCGCGGGGCACAGAGGCGGCCGTGGAGGGGATCACATCAGGTCGGAGTGCTCAGGGGTCCAACAAGGGCACAGGCCAGAGGGAGGAAGGCCGAGGAGGGAATGTGGGCCTGGAGATTCCTGAGGGAGATTCCGCAGGGATGGAGTGAAACAGGCCCTGAGAGCCATAGCCACCCCACCCCACTCACCCACCCAGCTCCTCAGACGCTGCCCTTGACCAACCAGGTCACATACCCAGGAGTTCCTGAGCACCTACCATGCCCAAGCAATGGGGGCATGGCTGTGAACGCAGCTGACGCACCCTGATGTTCCAGAACTAACCACGGCCATCACTGAGCCTTTCAGATGGAGTCTGTCCAAACCTCACCGTGCTGTGTGCATAAAATCCACCCTGGCTTCAAAGCCTTCGTATACAAACAAGAGTGAAAGTATCTTATCCACCCTTTTATTTCTCTCTTTTTTTTTTTTTTTTTTGAGACAAGGTCTCGCTCTGTCACCCAGGCTGGAGTGCAGTGGCGTGACCATAGCTCACTTTAGCCTGGACCTGCTGGGCTCAAGTGATCCTCCCACCTCAGCCTCCTGAAGTGCAGGGATTACAGGCGTGCGCCACCACGCCTGGCCTTGTTATCTTGACTCCATACTGAAATGACAATATTTTGGATCTGTTGAATTAATTAGAATCCTTTATTAAAATTAATATTACTTGTTCTTTTCCCTCTCTTGTTAAATGTGGCTGATAGAAACTTTAAAATGAAATACACTGCTCATCTACTATTTCTATGGGACTAGCTGCCCTAGCTGCGATAATGGAGTAGCCACGGCCCACAAATATAGAGCAACAAAGAGGTAGCCCTTTCAGCTTTCATTAAACTTAAGTGAAACTCCAGGAGCAGTGACTCATGCTCGCAGTCCCCCAGCTACTTAGGAGGCTGAGGCAGGAGGATCACTTGAACCCAGGAGTTTAAGTTCAATCTGGGCAACATAGGGAGACCCTGTCTCTAATAAATCAATTTTTAGGCCGGGCGTGGTGGCTCATGCCTGTAATCTCAGCATTTTGGGAGGCCGAGGCGAGCGGATTACGAGATCAGGAGATCGAGACCATCCTGGCTAATGCAGCGAAACCCCGTCTCTACTAAAAATACAAAAAACTAGCCGGGCATGGTGGCGGGCGCCTGTAGTCCCAGCTACTCGGGAGGCTGAGGCAGGAGAATGGTGTGAACCTGGTAGGCAGAGCTTGCAGTGAGCCAAGATCGTGCCACTGCACTCCAGCCTGGGCGACAGAGCAAGACTCCATCTCAAAAAGAAAGAAATAAATTTTTAAAACTACTTTATTTATTTACTTATTTTTTTGAGACAGGGTCTTGCTCTGTCACCCAGGCTGGAGTGCAGTGGCATGATATTGGCTCACTACAACCTCTGGCTCCCAGGTTCAAGCAATCTTCCCGCCTCAGCCTCCCAAGCAGCTGGGATTACAGGTGTATGCCATCACCCCCGGCTAATTATTGTATTTTTAGTAGAGACGGGGTTTCACCACATTGGCCAGGCTGGACTCAAACTCCTGACCTCAAGTGATCCACCTGCCTAGGCCTCCCAAAGTGCTGCGATTACAGGTGTGAGCCACCACGTCTGGTTAGTTTAAAAAATAATTTTTAAAAGCCCCCATTCCATTCCTCAGCTACACAAGCCACAGTTCAAGGGCTCATTGGCCACAAGTGGCCGGTGGTTCCCATGTTGGACAATACAGGTTTAGAACATTCCCATAGTTCTAGAAACTTCTATCAGACAAGGCTCTCTAGAGGGCAGAATCGGATGATAGAACCAAAAAAGGAAGGAAGGAACAGTTCATTTGAAGATGATAGGAATTATGGAGAAAAGGCCAGGTGCAGTGGCTCACGCCTGTAATCCCGGCACTTTGGGAGGCTGAGGCGGGCAGATCACCTGAGGTCAGGTGTTCGAGACTAACCTGGCCAACATGGTGAAACCCTGTCTCTGCTAAAAAATAAAAAAATTAGCTGGGCATGGTGATGGGTGCCTGTAGTCCAAGCTACTCAAGAGGCTGAGGCGGGAGAATCGCTTCAACCCGGGAGGCGGAGGTGGCAGTGAGCCAAGATCTCACCACTGCATTCCAGCCTGGGTGACAGAGCAAGGCTGTGTCTCCAAAAAAAAAATTCTGGCTGCAGATGTGTTAGGTGTAGGTGCGTTGGTCTGGGGGTGACAGATGAGCAGAGACTGAAAGGAGTGAAGGGAGGTGCTGAACGTCAGGCACTGGCATGCTGGGTCCTGGGGACAGCACATGCAAAGGACCTGTGGCAGGAGCCCAGGAGCTTTCGGGAGACAGAGCAAGGAACAGGGACTTGGTGAGAGACACTTCCCCATGTCCAGGGTGAATCCAGTCCCCTCGGGCAGCGCATCTGTCAGGTGGAGACTCTGCAGAAAGATAGGGGATGGTCTTCGGGCTTATTAAGATCCTAATGGGGCTGGGCGCAGTGGCTCGAGCCTGTAATCCCAGCACTTTGGGAGGCCGAGGCGGGTGGATCACATGAGGTCGGGACTTCAAGACCAGCCTGACCAACATGGTGAAACCTCATCTCTACTGAAAATACAAAATTAACTAGGTGTGCTGGTGCATGCCTATAATTCCAGCTACTCGGGAGGCTGAGGCAGGAGAATTGCTTGAACCCGAGAGGCAGAGGTTGCAGTGAGCTGGGATTGCGCCATTGCACTGCAGCCTGGGTAACAAGAGTGAGACTCTGTCTCAAAAAAA
>NW_016814942.1:979953-983752 GCF_001698545.2 Rhinopithecus bieti
GCAGCACACCAACATGGCACAAGTATACATATGTAACAAACCTGCACGCTATGCACATGTACCCTAGAACTTAAAGTATAATAATAAAAAAAAAAGTTAAAAAAAAAAAAAATGGCCTCAAGCCTGACATCCCAGCACTTTAGGAGGCCGAGACGGGCGGATCACAAGGTCAGGAGATCAAGACCATCCTGGCGAACACAGTGAAACCCCGTCTCTACTAAAAAATACAAAAAACTAGCCGGGCGAGGTGGCGGGCGCCTGTAGTCCCAGCTACTCGGGAGGCTGAGGCAGGAGAATGGCGGGAACCCAGGAGGGGAAGCTTGCAGTGAGCTGAGATCCGGCCACTGCACTCCAGCCTGGGTGACAGAGCAAGACTCCGCCTCAAAAAAAAAAAAAAAAAAAAAAAAAAGGATCCTAATGGGCTGGGGCAGAGGCCTTTCCTGCATCGACATCCAGACCTGGAAGTCTCACCATGGTGGTGATGTCCAAAGTGAGGGACAAGCTCATAGAGGATCTGGACACAGAGTGGCCCAGGCCTGTGAGAGTCGGGGGTCACAGAGGGTCAGAGGTCACCAAGATGAGGAGGGCCCAGCAAGGAACTTCCAAGGCCAGGCACAGTGGTTCGCGCCTGTAATCCCAGCACTTTGGGAGGCCAAGGTGGGAGGAGCTCTTGAGCCCAGGAGTTTGAGACCATTCTGGGCAACATAGCGAGACCCAGTCTCTACTAAAAATTAAAAAAATTAGCCGGGTGTGGTGTTGGTCTCCTGTAGTCCCAGCTCCTCCTGGGGCTGAGGTGGGAGGATCACTTGAGCCTAGGAGTTTGAGGCTGCAGTGAGCCGGATCACACCACTCCACCCCAGCCTGGGCCACAGAGCAAGACCCTGTCTCAAAAGAAAAATAATCTTACACGGAGCCCCCTGGGCCACATGGGGACACTGAGGCAGGGAAGATGAGGGTCTGGTTGGGGGGTGCACAACTAAGTAGGGGGCAGTGAGGAAAGGGCATCCTGGGAAGGGGAGATGGGCAGGGCAGGCGAGCCAGGAAGGGTGGTTTTGGAGAGGCCCACGGGAAGCCTGAGGTATAGCCCAGGGACTCTTGCTGGGGGCCTTAGTGCAGAGTGGAGGTCCCCTGATGTGAGCCGCCCTCTCCTCTCTGCCTGCTGCTCCCCCAGGTACCACAATGTGGGCATCCTTGTGCTCTTCCTGCACGATATCAGTGACGTGCAGCTGGAGTTCACCAAGCTCAACATTTACTTCAAGTCCCGCAGTGGCTCCTACCACCGGCTGCATGCCCTGGCAGCCGACCTGGGCTGCCTCAGCTTTGGCTTCAGCTGGTGAGTGGCAGGGAGCCCTGGGCAGGGAGGGAGGTGTGGCCTGGTAAGGTGGGTGTGGTCAGAAAGGGGGCGGGACCATGCAGGGAAGGAGACAGGGCCTGGTGAGGTGGGTGTGGCATGGCAAAGGAGGGGCCTCGTGATTTGGGTGGGGCTGTGAAGGGGCGGGGCTATACAGGAAAGGAGTAGGACAATGGGGGAGCCAATTGGGCTAGGAGTGGGGCTGGGCAGAAAAAGGGATGAAGCCAGGTGAGATGGGTGGATCCAGGAACGGGAGGGGCCTGGTGAGGTGGGTTGGGCCAGGCATGGAAGGGGAGGAGCTAGACTAATACAGAGCAAGCCAGGGGTGGGGCCAAGCAGGGTTGGGGTAGGGCTAGGCAGAGAAAGAGGTAGCGCTTTGGTGTGGTGGGCAAGATGTGGCAGAGAAATGGGGGCACTGCGCAGGGAAGGAGGTGGGGGCTTGGTGCGGTGGGCTGGGCCTGGCAGAGAAGGGGAGGGGCTGGGCAGGGAAGGAGGTGGGGCCTTGGTGAGGTGGGCGGGGCATGGCAGGGTAGGAGAAGGACAGAGCAGGAATGGAGACAGGTGGGCAGAGGTGGGCAAGGATAGGGAAAGGGGACAAGGATGGGTCCAGGACGGTACAGGACAGGCATTGGGTGGTCTCCCTCCACCCACGGCTTCCCGACTCCTCCCACCGCAGGTTCTGGTTCCGCCTCTACTGGTTCCCGCTCAAGGTCCTGTATGCCACCTGTCACTGCAGTCTGCGCATGGTACCTGACATCCCCTTCTACTTCTTCTTCAATGCGCTTCTGCTGCTGCTCACCCTCATGAACCTCTACTGGTTCCTGGTGAGTCATCCCCAGCCCTCCTCCACAGTGGCGGTCCCGTCCTTGTCCCCATCCCTGTCCCCTCCTCAGGCAGGTCCGGAGAGGGGCACGTTAGGTGGCAGACAACCTGTGTGGAGGGCCTGGGACAGGAGCACACGACTGTCAGCAGGGCGGTGGCGAGGGAGGCTTCCTTCTCACCAGCACCTCCCCTCCCCTGCCCTCTCGCAGTACATCGTGGCGTTTGCAGCCAAGGTGTTGACAGGCCAGGTGCGCGAGCTGAAGGATCTGCGGGAGTACGATGTGGCCGAGGCCCAAAGCCTGAAGCCCAGCAAAGCCGAGTGAGTGTGGAGGGGCCCGCACCCCGCATTCCCTCCTTTAGTGTCACCTGTCCGAGCATGCTCATGGGCAGGCCCCTAAGACCCAGCAGCAGATGAGGCCAACGCGGATGCTGCCCCCCAAGCCTACTCCAAAACAGAGACTGCAATAAAGACGTGGACAATGTGGCCACTACCCTGAAAGACAGGACAGTGAGGAAGGGGAGGGAGAGGCTGGGGAGGGGCAGGCAGGGCAACAGGCAGGGTCTCGGCAGTGGGGACACTGAGGGCCAGGCCTAGTGGCTGGTGTGGCCGCAGTGGACGAGCTGGGGCCCTGTGAGTGGTGAGGAGTAGCTGTTGACCAGGCTGGATGACAACCTCCGACCCATGTCCCCACTGGAGCCGGTGGCAGTGGGGCTGGGGAGGAAGGAATGCCCAGGGCCGCAGAGAGAGCCCAGGCTCCATCTGGGCTGAGATGTCCTGGCCTCCGAGTCTGGCAGGGGAGCCCACTGCCCAGCCAAACAGGAGCTGGGGCTGGGAGCTTGGACTCAGTCCAACCCAGGAAGGAGTCCTGGGGAAGGAGACAGCCCCAGGCCTGGGGCCGGCAGGTGGGCGCCTGGGCCAGGGATGAACGGAGGCCGAATTGGGTGACAAGCAGGTGTGCAGTGTCTCATAGGCAATGTGAGGAGTGTTTGAGCAGGGGCCAGGACAGGAGGTTGTGGAAGGCTCTGGAAGGTGCCGACCAGCCAGGCCCTGATTTGGCCAGTGGGGGCCATCAGTGACCTGGGAACGATGGTTTCAGGGAAGCAGTGGCTCAGAGCTCCGTGACGTTTTTTGCAATGGGAGGTGCGAGATGCAGACATTTAACACATCCGGGGCTGTAGCCAGGCAGAGGACCCTCAGACCCCCCACCCTGTTTGGAAGGGAGAACCCACCAGATTCGCCTTGGGTGTAGATGAAACAGAAATAAAAGAATCAAAGATGACTCAAGACTTCAAGACTTTTGGCTCGAGCTGGTGTTGACTGAGTGGGACTGGGGCAGGGTCACATGGGTTTTGGCAGATGCGGCATTAAGAGCCTCCTTTTGAGGGTGTTAGATTTACTGTCCTTTGAGCATGAGTTGAGAATTCTTTTTTTTTTTTTTGAGATAGGGTCTCACTCTGTCATCCAGGCTGGAGTGTGCAGTGGCACGATCTCGGCTTGCTGCAACCATAGCCTCCCCGACCCAAGAAGTGATCCTCCTGCCTCAGCCCCCCAAGTAGCTGGGACCACAGGCACGCACCACCACGCTGTGCTAAGTTTTGTATTTTTTTTTTTTTTTTTTTTTTTTT
>NW_016814942.1:985520-988596 GCF_001698545.2 Rhinopithecus bieti
TTTTTTTTTTTTTTTTTGGAGACAGAGTCTCGCTCAGTCGCCCAGGTTGGAGTGCAGTGGCGTGATCCCTGCTCACTGCAAGCTCCGCCTCCCGGGTTCACGCCATTCTCCTGCCTCAGCCTCCCAAGTAGCTGGGACTACAAGCGCTCGCCACCACGCCCGGCTAATTTTTTTGCATTTTTAGTAGAGACGGGGTTTCACCGTGTTAGCCAGGATGGTCTCGATCTCCTGACCTTGTGATCCGCCCGTCTCAGCCTCCCAAAGTGCTGGGATTACAGGCTTGAGCCACCGCGCCCGGCTGCATCTTCCCTCCTGAGGGTTCCTGGGCACCAGCTGTCCCTATCATCGTCATCATCTCCTGCACTGATAATCTGGCCAACATGGCCCCAAGAAAGCAGGAGTGGCCGGGTGAGGGCGTCCACCTGCTGCTACAGTGAATGACAGTCCCCCTCTCTCTGAGGCTAGGGATGTCCACCTAGCTTGCCTATTCAAGGACATTTCAACCCAGGAGATAATGCACTCTCTCTCTCCTCTTCTCCACCACTGGCCTCATCAGCCTGTTCCCCTCCCTTGTAGCAGAATTCCTAGATCCTCCTGGGTGCTCCTCAAACCCAGCTGTACCCAGTCTTCCTCCCCCCATCCCCAAGACCACTCCTATCCAGCTCCCCTGTGGCTCTCTTGGTGCTGACCCCAAAGAGTCCCCTCCCCTTCTTCTTCTTCTTCTTTTTTTTTTTTTTTTTTTGAGACAGTCGTGCTCTGTCACCCAGGCTGGAGTACAGTGGTGAGATCTTGACTCACTGCACTGTTTTTGTAGAGATGGGATCTCACTGTGTTGCCCAGGCTGATCTCGAACTCCTAGGGTCAGGTGATCCACCTGGCTCGGCCTCCCAGAGTGCTGGGATCACAGGTGTGAGCCACTGTGCCTGGCCCTTGAAGCCCTTTCTTTGCCCTGCACTTATGCTCTGTCTCTCTGGCCTCCTGACTGTCCTCCTCTTCTGGGGCCCTTTCTCTGCTCACACTTCATCCACACCGACTCCCACATTTCTCTCCTACCCACAGAGCTCCCCTGAGTGCCATTCTGCAGCTCCCGTGTTTGACATTTCCAGCATCTTCTAAAATATCCCAAATCAGCCCCCAGTTTCACCCCAGACTCCCTCTCTGGAACACTAGCATATCAGTGTTGACAGCAATTTGGGGCAAAACACTTGCAAGACCTCAGGGGGCCCCTCTCCTCTGTCTCCCTCTCCTCATCTACAAAGAAACATCTAGAAAGTGCCTGTATCATCCTTCTCTCTCTGTAACCTCCCTCTGACTCTCTTTTCCCCACAGTGGTGGATAGAAACTGAAAGGTGTCAATCAAAGTAAGGCCATCTTGGACGGGCATGGTGGCTCACGCCCGTAAGTCTCGGCACTTTCAGAGGCTGAGGCAGACGAATCACCTGAGGTCAGGAGTTTGAGACCAGCCTGGCCAACATGGTGAAATCCCGTCTCTCCTAAAAATTCAAAAATTGGCCAGGTGTGGTGCTCACGCCTGTAATCCCAGGCACTTTGGGAGGCCGAGGTGGGTGGATCACCTGAGGTCAGGAGTTCTAGAGCAGCCTGGCCAACATGGTAAAACCCCATCTCTACTAAAAATACAAAAATTAGCCAGGCGTGGTGGCAGGCGCCTGTAATCCCAGCTACTCGGGGGGCTGAGGCAGGAGAATCGCTTGAACCCAGGAGTCAAAGGTTGCAGTGAGCCGAGGTTGCGCCATCGCACTCCAGCCTGGGGGACAAGAGCGAGACTTTGTCTCAAAAAAAAAAAAATTACCCCGGGCATGGTGGTGAATGCCTGTAGTCCCAGCTACTTGGAAGGCTGAGGCAGGAGAATTGCATGAACCTGGGAGGCGGAGGTTGCAGTGAGCTGAGATTGCACCACTACACTCCAGCCTGGGCGACACAGCAAGACTCCGTCTCAAAAAAAAAAAAAAAAAAAAAAACAAGAAAAGAAAAGCTATCTCCCCCAAGGTGGGTACACCCCCACCCACACCCCAAAAGGCAAATACTGACAGCTGTTTCTGAGTGGGTAAAGAACACTTTGAAGCTTGTGCAGAAAAAACAAACAAGAATCAGCAGGAAAGCTCTGATAAAAAGGCCCAGGGCGGGGGCACCCATCACCGAGGATGCTAAACTTTACCATTAGAGGAATCTATACTCTCTGTGGGAACTGAGTGGAGAAACTGACCTAAGACCTTAAAACCTTTGGCAAATACTAAAGACCATCCTGGAGAGCAGGAACAGAAAGCGTGGGGGCCCTCTGGAAAACACAGTGAGGGCGTGTCTTTGTTTCCTGTAAGCCTCAGAGCAAACCCCCACCTTGTACCAAAGGTGTCGATGCAGAAATGGAATCCCTGGAGTCATCCCAGAGCCAAAAGGGGAGAGTGTGTCATGGAGGTTTGTTTATGGGAAGAATCGAGAAGCCACAAGGGTGAATGAAGAAGCACCACTCACGGTCTCAAGCATCGCAGACAAAGTCAGAAGACAAGTGACAGATGGGAGGTCCAAGCAGGGCTTATCTCCTCTCAGATAAAGACCAACAGCCATCGATAGGGACAGCCAGTTGGCTGTGGAATGCATGCAGAGAAGCTGAGCTTCAGCCTAAGAGAAGAGCAAATGAAAGTGACAAAAGCCCTTTGGGAGGTGGAGGTGGGCTGACTGCTTGAGCCCAGGAGTTTGAGACCAGCCCGGGCAACATAGCAACCTCACCACTACAACATAGCGACGTCATCTCAACAAACAATAAAAATGTTACCTGGGGCCAGGCACTGTGGCTCACGCCTGTAATCCCAGCACTTTGGGAGGCCAAGGTGGGCAGATCACCTGAGGTCAGGAATTCAAGACCAGCCTGGGTGATACAGTGAAATCCTCTCTACTAAAAATAAAAAATTAGCAGGCACCACCACACTACTCGGGAGGCTGAGGCAGGAGACTCACTTTAACCCAGTAGGCAGAGGTTCCAGTGAGCTGAGATTGTGCCACCACATTCCAGCCTGGGCAACAGAGCAAGATTACGTCTCAAAAAAAAAAAAAAAAAAAA
>NW_016814942.1:991004-1026348 GCF_001698545.2 Rhinopithecus bieti
AACCCGTGTTGGGCGGCGGCCCCGGGGGCGCTTGTCGCGCGCGGCGGCTGTACGTGAGCTTCCGCGAGGTGGGCTGGCACCGCTGGGTCATCGCGCCGCGTGGCTTCCTGGCCAACTACTGCCAGGGCCAGTGCGCGCTCCCCGTCACGCTGTCGGGGTCCGGGGGGCCGCCCGCGCTCAACCACGCTGTGCTGCGCGCGCTCATGCACGCGGCCGCCCCGGGAGCCGCCGACCTGCCTTGCTGCGTGCCCGCGCGCCTGTCACCCATCTCCGTGCTCTTCTTTGACAACAGTGACAACGTGGTGCTGCGGCAGTATGAGGACATGGTGGTGGACGAGTGCAGCTGCCGCTAACGCGGGGCGGGCGAGGACGCGGGCCCAACAATAAACGTCGCGTGGTCTGCTCTGCTGGTCTCCTTCGACTCCTTTGTCTGGGGTTGGGGAGGGCGCCCCTCCGTCTTGGTGATCGGAGAGGCCTTTCCACTTCCAGGTCACTTACCCGAGGCCTAACCCGCCACTCCCTGGAGCCGTCCCGACAGGCCCAGGTGCTGCCCACGGGAGGGGCCCAGGGGCAGGGGTCGCTCTTCTTCAGTCCTGCAAGGCAGACCTGCCCTTTCTGGGCTTTGCCTGTCTCCCTCTGGCCTCCTTCACACCCCAACCCCTCACTCAGCCAGGGAACCCCCCGCCCCCAACACCCTCCGCCCCTTGCAGTTTATCCAATCCTTGGTGTGAAGGCAAAACTGTTTAATATTTTATTGGTGACAAAAGAACTTAAATTGACCGAAAATCAAAAGTTACATTGCCTTGGTACGGTGCGCCTGGGTTTGTCAAGGCCGCTGCTACAAAGCTGGAGAACACAGCACAGGGCGAAGCAGAGGCAAAGCGGCCCAGCCCAACAGCCGGGATGGGGCAGGCAGCGTCCCTCAGGCCGCCGCGGGGTCACCGCAGAAGCCTACCCGGCGCGTGGTGCATGCCTCTATGCGGCCTACCGGAAGAAGGGGAAACCGAAAGCCCTAGAGCAATGGGAATAAATAAGAGTCCCTGCCAGAAGGAAGGTGGCCTGTGCGTCCCCATCTGTCCCATGTAGAAGCTGGAATCTGGAAGTGTTCAGCTCAGGGCCAGTGACAGCCCCAGGCCCGGGCCAGGGCAGGCTGGAGGCCTGGCCGCCAGGCGGAATGACACCCCAAGCCAGGGGTTCGAGGGGCTGGGGCAGCTCTCCTAACTAAAATGACCCTCTGCCAACGACACCACACCCCCCAGCCCCTTCACACAGAACGCAGTAATTCCTGTAACTTGTTTCCTTACCCCCCAGAAGCAGCGATCACCCCCTCAGCAAAACTGCTGGCAGGCAGAGCTCCCAATTTGGGCTTTCAGTGTGCAGCGCTCCGTGTGTCTAACCAGTACAGGGACTGTCGGTACCTCCTGGGGACAGGGACAGGCCCTCTTGTCCTTCCACCAAATCTTCCAAAGGCCCCCGGGAAAACGCCGTCGATCCGGGAACAGCCACCTTCTCGCCCCCTGGCCACAGGGCCAGTCCTAGCCAAGGCCCCTCGCAATGGGGCCAAAAGCACCTTCCTCACAGGTGCGGGGTCCTGCGCCGAGTCCGGGCGGGAAGCGGCTTGGCTTCTGAGTCCGGTGGAGAACGAGCAGCTTCCAGGCTCGGTGGGCGGCTACCCCAGAGGCCCGATGCCCCGCAGCAAGAAGCCACCGGAAGCTAAAACCAGCAACAAAAATCCTCCTCCAGGCCGCGGCACAGGTGTTGCTCCTCTTCTCCAGTGGCGCGGGCTTGTTCAAACTGTTTCTGGAAGCTTCTCACATCTCCCAGGTCCACCGCTAAGATTTTAGAGACAAACTTAGGAAAGTATTCTTCAGTACTCCTTTAAAAGAATCTTGAAAAAAACAAACAGAAAAACCCCAAACACCCTTATTTTCTTTAAACGAAGGCCCTCGGAGAACACAGGCAGCGCGACCTCGGCGCGTCTGGTAGGCGTAGACAGATGCGCCCTCCTGGGGCTCTGCCCCACGCGCCGCCGTCTTTGCAAGGAGCCTGCTCGGGCACAGAAATGCGAAGTTTTTTCCTGCTAAGACGTAGTCCCCTTTCAATCAAAGAGAAAAAGAAATAAAAGAACAGAGGAAAGGGCTACTCTGAGATGAGGGTCTTCCTCCCTCCGCCCTGGCCGCAGCCCCGGTGGGACGGAGCGGGGCCTCCTGGTGGCGGCGGCTCCCCGCGGGCCGGCCCCTCCTCCGCTCCCTCTGCTCCTCGCCGCCGCGGGCCAGCAGGGGGCGCTCGGCCTCGGCTCCTCTCCCTCGTGCGCTCTCCCTTCCTGTCGCTCACACAGTGGTGCTTCAGTTTTAGCAGTGGAAAACAGGTATCCGTTTATTTTTATTTTTTATTACCCAGAATAAGATGCTGATGGACTAAGCCACGTTGCTTAGCTCTTCCGCCGCCACCTGTCAGGAGGGAGAAGGGCAAGAGGCAGTGAGAGGCGGCGCCCTGAGCCCCACAGGTACCCAGCACACAGGACAGCCAGTGGGAGCTCGAGCTGCTCTCCCCCACTCTGATGAGGAAACAGGTCCCGCGAGCAGAGGGCTACCCGCCAGGATGGGGTAGGGTGGGGTGCCTCCACATCCCTTTCCGTGGGGAGCCCTAGAATTCTTTCAAGGGGAGAGTGGGGCTGTGACTGGGCAACACATGGAGCCACCCTGACTGGTGGTAAAGGGCACAGGCCAAGCTGGCCCTGGGGGCCTGTGACCCCACTGGGGACAGCACGCATTTCCAGATACCACTCCTCCAGGGCAGCTCCCTGGGGAGAGGCCCCTCCCATCCTTCTCCTGGAGGCTGGGATGGGGCCAGGCCTGCTCCAGGGGGGCTTGCCTTTTAGTACTGGGACAGCCCCGTCACCCCGCCATGCTGGTACGCCCTCTCTCCCTGGTACGTGGAGTCCTGCGAGAGCGCCACGTCGATTTGTGATTTAAACTCGTCCCCAAGGTAACTGTCCTGAAAGACAATGTCGGGGGGTAAGCAAGCCACAGGCCAAGGGTGCTCACGTCCACCCAGCCCTCAGCAGCCCCAGAGAAAAGAATGGAAAATCCGTCCCCAAATTAAGACCCAGGAGACCCACTCTGATGATCCTAGCCCAGGGACAGGTAATTCAGACAGTGGACATGGGCCAGGCCAGCTCTCTGGGGCTCTTCAGAGGGAATGTTCCAGGTGCATAGCCCCACTCTCACTCAGGCAAGTCCTGTCCCAGGGCTCCAAGAGGGCTCTGTGCGTGGGGCGGGCTCACCTGGGACAGCTCCGGCTGGGAGAGGCCGGGCTGGCTCATCTGGGAGGGCTGGCTCATGGAGATGTAGCCCTGCGTCAGGGCGCCCTGAGAGAAGGGCTGTGACGCCACATCCTGGCTGGCTTGGCTGTTGGGGAGGTTGGTCTGGCTGGGCCCAGGAAGCCCAAAGCGGTTCTTCTGGCGTCCCCCACGGCCAGTCTTGCCTTTTGGGGTGCCTCGGCCTGAAAGACAGCAGTCCAGGGTGATCCCAAGGAGGCCAGGGCCTCGCAAACAAGCACACCCTCGAGAGCTCTCAGGAGGGCCACACCTGGCCGCAGCCATGGATGCTCACCTGCAGCGGGCCCATTGGCTTGTCCAAAATAGCCAGGCGGTGGCATGGGCGGCATGACCAGGTTGAAGGGGATGGGAATGTTCATGGCAGCCACATGGCTGGGGCCGGCACTGATCATGCCAATCTGGTCATGGGTCTGGAAGTACATGCTGGAGGGCCGGCCTGCAAATCACAGTGGAACACAGCAGGTGTCAAACCCCGGTGATGCCCCACCCACCCCACCGGAGCTGCACATCTGTCCCGGCTCTGCCCAGGCTGAAGATGCAGATTCGCGGGACTCCATGTTGACTACAGCAGCAAGCCTGGGGCTGGGTGCTTGGGCAGGCACCTTCCCCCAGAAGAGCCTGCTGGGAATCACTGGCCTACATAGATCTGAAAATCGGGGCCGGGCGTGTTGGCTCAAGCCTGTAATCCCAGCACTTTGAGAAGCCTAGATGGGTGGACCACCTGAGATCAGGAGTTTGAGACCAGCCAGGCCAACATGGTGAAACCTCGTCTCTACTAAAAACACAAAAATTAGCTGGGCGTGGTAGTGGGTGCTTATAATCCCAGCTACTTGGGAGGCCAAGGCAGGAGAATCGCTTGAATCTGGGAGGCGGAGGTTGCAGTGAGCCAAGATCGCACCACTGTACTCCAGCTTGGGCGACAGAGGAAGACTGTCTTAAAAAAAACCAAAACAAACAAACAAAAAAAACCCTCCATGCAAATTGGCCACGTGCAGTGACTCTCGCCTGTAATCCCAGCACTTTGGGAGGCTGAGCGGGAGGAATGCTTGAAGCAGGAGTTTGAGACCAGCCTGGACAACATAGCGAGACCCTGTCTCTAAACATAAAAAATAAATGAAAATCACCCTGAATTTACCAAAGGAAAAAAAAAATCCTTTTTAATGAAAATATTCTATTTGTACTACATGTAGTCCCTGCTCTACCAAAAGGCAAGAAAAAGCTAACTAGATTGATCACCAGGAAACACAAATGAATAAACTCTGGCTAAAGACAAACGCCCCAGGGGTGCTCTGGGGCTAGAGATGCCCAGGGGGCGGGGAGGACAACGGAGCCAGGCTCCGCCCTTGAGGGGGAGGAAAGGTGGGGCACCTAAAGCTTCAGCCATGGGAACAGCCAGCATCCTGGTGTGAGGACAAGGGGCCAGCCGGGTCTCCTGCCGAGCGACTCACCCTGGCTGCTCCGATCATAGACGGAGCCTGGGATGATGGCCTCCCGGGCATCATACATGGCTGTGGTCATGAAGCGGGCTCCCTGCGAAGGTTTAGATAAGTGAGGAATTTGTCATCTCAACAGAAGGAACAACTTCCCATGGGCCGGTGGCCTGGGAGGCAGCAGGTATGCAGCTGTGGGGTGTTGACACTGTGCCAGGGGCTCTCCCTGGAGACAGGAGAGAGCTGCTGTCTCATGGCCTCTGGGTCTCGCCTGCTCTCCTCAGCAGACCTGGGCTGATGCTGACCCTTGGGCCTCGGCTCAAGAAGCTTCATATTCCCTCACCACCAGGGCACCCCGGGCTTGAAAAGCTTCCAACTCCCGGTGTCCCAGGTCCCAGGCTGCTGCATGCAGCACAGCAGCCCACCCAATTCCCAGAGGCCACCCAGGACTCAGCGGCCCTGAGCCAAAAATGCCACACACGGCTTGGGAGACAGGAAGTGGGCTGGCCCATCCTCCCCTAGGAGAGCCCTCCCTCAGCTCACAGGCACATGGGCCAAGTTGGCACATTCCCAGCAGTGTTTCAGGCCCGGGTTTCTCCTTGCTACCCTGCTGTCCTGTGCAGATGCTCACCGGGTTGATGGTGTTGACCAGCTTGCGCGGCTTGCTGAACTGCATGAGGCTCTCGCGCAGGTTGTTGAGCGGCCCCTCCACCAGCACCTTCTGCTCCTTGTAGTAGTTCAGCAGGTGGTTCCAGAGTGGCTGCTTCGACAGCGCCTTCGGGTTGCCCACGATGATGACGCCGTACCTGCAACAAGGGTGCAGTGCTGAGGACGCAGGTGGAGAGCGGCCTGTCTCACGGGACGGTCCAAGAGGCAAGGCTGCATTCACTCACAACCCAAATCCAAGGCAAGAAAGGCGTGGACCAGGCGAGCCAAGGCAGCAGGCAGGCTGCCAGCCATAGGGACAGGCCCCAGAGCCCAACGCCAAGCTACTGACCCTGCACACGGGTTGATTTTGTGGCCGACTCTAAGCAGCCCCATGGCAGACACCTGGCTGGGTGGATAGGTTTGGAGACAGGACCGGCTGTCAAGAGAGTCGGCCTTCCAGGCACACCAGGACACAGGTGGCCCCGCAGGGTCCCTGGCAGGCTGGGGCACTGACCCGATGCCCAGGTCCTCTAGCCCACCTCACGCAGCTGTGGGGGGCCCCACCCAATACCACCCACCAAACAAGAGCGCGCCATAGAAAGAGGAAGTGCCAATGACAAAGCCATGGTGACCTACAGGAGGACTACTGCGTATGTGAGCCTGAAGGAGTGCCAGGTTCTCTCCCTATGCTGGGTGGAGCCACGGGCCAGGCCCCCCGAACTTCCAGCTGGTGAATGGGTCCTTGCTGTCTAGTTTTTTTTTTTTTCTTTCTTTCTTTGGAGACAAGAGTTTTGCTCTTGTTGCCCAAGCTGGCGTGCAATGGCACGATCTCGGCTCACCACAATCTCCGCCTCCCAGGTACAAGCGATTCTCCTGTTTCAACCTCCCAAGTAGCTCAGATTACAGGCATGCACCACCACGCCTGGCTAATTTTTTTGTATTTAGTACAGACAGGTTTCACCATGGTTAGGCTGGTTGGGAACTCCTGACCTCAGGTGATCCACCCGCCTCGGCCTCAAGTGCTGGGACTGCAGGCGTGAGACACCGCGCCCGGCCTGTCTAGTTGTATGTGGGATGACAGAATGGATCCCTTCTGCTATCATCAGTTCACAAAAAGTTGTATTTTAGAACCAAAAATAGTGGACAGGACCAAAATTTACAGGCTCTCAGATTAAACAACTTGACAGACACACACAAGATTTATCTGAATCAGACCAGAAGGGCCTAGAAAGATACGTCCTGCTGGGCTGAGGCACAGGAACCACAGCAAACCCCCAGGACATGGAAACAAACATCTCTCCAGTTAGACATCGTTTCTCAACTGCTGCTTAGAGCCCTCTGACCTCTGGCCCTGGCAACCCCCAACCCTAGCCCCAAATTCCCTGGGAAGTGGGGACTGATGAGAGCGGCTAGGCAGCACACAGCAGGCAGCCTCCCTACCTTGCTCTGGTCAGGGCCACGTTCAGACGCCTGGGGTCATTTAAAAACCCAATGCCTTGGTGCTCGTTGGCCCGCACACAGGAGAGGATGATGAAGTCCTTCTCGCGTCCCTGAAAGGCGTCCACACTGGCGATCTCCACCTCCTGAAAGGGAGCTTTATGGTCATTATCAGCCAACAGGCTGCCTTCCCAGTCCCTGCAAAATGCAGGAAATACACCAAGACCCACCCTCAAATCCCACCCAGGAGCTTGGGGCCTGGCACCTGCTCCACCGCACCTAGGGACTGTCCTGGTTCTGCTGTCATTTTGTTTTCTTTTTTTAGAGACAGGATCTTGCTCTGTCACAGGCTAGAGTGCAGTGGTGTGATCTCAGCTCACTGAAGCCTTGACCTCCCAGGCTCAGCTGATCCTACCTCAGTCTCCTGAGTAGCTGGGACCATAGGCACATGCCACCACACCGTTATTTATTTATTTTTTTTGGTGGAGATGGGGTCTCCCTACGTTGCACAGGTTGGTCTGGAACTCCCAGGCTCAAGCGACTCCCCTGCCTCAGTCTCCCAAAGTGCTGGGACTCCAGGTGTGAGCCATGACACCCAGCCTGTTCTCTTTTAGCCATGGGGATTTGTTTCTCAGCACTAAGAGCACACGTGCTCATCCCAGAGAACCTGAGCTGTGCTCAAAAACAGAACAGAAACCACTGCCATGTAGCCACTCAGACTCGGCACTTGGGCTCATTTCCCCGTGGAGGCAGAGCTGTGCCTCCTCCCCACACACCTGCAGTAGGCGTTTCATCCAGGTGTCAAAAAAGGTGTGAACACCAGTCTCCACGGCACAACATCTACTGCGTGGCAGGCAATGACCACTCCCGTTCCACCTTGGACTTGTTTCAACCGTCCCAAGAAAACACCTTGATACACTAATCTCAGCCCATGTTTCTGATCCTTGTGACGTTATTTCTCAAAGTCTCTGTCCTGACCATGTGGAATTTCGCAAGGACTGTGGGGATGTGCTATCTGTGCCCTCCCCAGAGGGTGGGCCAGCTGGTGCTTCCTGGGCTACTCTGAGCTCCAGCCAGGATGGGCACCTCTTGGGGGGGGGTAACTTAAAAGTCAAGGGTCAATACCCCTGAATGGCCCAGGAGACCGAGTGTGCCCATGGGCGCGGAGCACCTGGTAGAGCTTGGTGTGCAGGGAGCCGCTGAACTGCATGTACTGAACCAGGTAGGAGCGCTGGCCCTCGTAGGGCGTGATGATGCCAATCTGGTCCGGTTTGGCGCCCGCCTTCAGCAACTTCGTGGTGATCTTCTCCACGTTCGCAGCCTCGGTCCTAAGAAACCCAGGCTCTCAGTGCTGGGCTCCACCTATGGGATCCCGAGCCCTGAGGCTGCAGGCTGTGAGGGGTGCAGACACACGACACCCTGCGGGAAGGCAGCTGCCATCACTGGTGTTTGCATGGCTGAGCTTCCCCAGCCTTCACCAGGGAAGTCTTGAGGGGCAGAAAAGGTTGCCATGTGGGATTAGCAAGTATCTGCCCAATAAACAACAAGTACAATGGAAAAGGAGGCAGAAACAATATGGTTTAGAGTCTAAACAGCGGATGAAAGTAAAAAAAGTTTCAGTCCCATGTTAAAAATAAGTACAATGGGTCAGCAACCTCTCAAGCTGTCCCCAAGGCCTGCAGACGCCAGTGGGCCTGTCCCTGCTCACCTGTTCAGGTAGGAGGTGCCCGAGCTGGCTATCTCCTCTTGGCCCTGGGTCACGTAGAAGAACATCGGTTTATCGGGTTGGGGCCACTGGAAGTCAAATCCCTTCTTCACACGATCCGCTGTGAGGGGAGGGAAAGAGGTAACACTTCAAAAGTCCTACCCCGCCTCAACTGAGTTCAGACACAGCGCAATGTAGATGCCACACCAGTGCTGCATGCCCTGGGGCAGGAAACCTCCATCTGTGAGGCCCTGGTGAGGTCACCTGAGCCGGTCCCCTGGCTGGAGATGCCCAGGACTGAGCAAGGCTGAGCAGAGGCCACTGAGAGCACCATGGCCAGCACAGAGTTGGCTCAGCCCCTAAACAGGGAACAAGCCTCAGCCAGGGCTTTCCTATAGCCTGGATCTCTGGCAACCCCAGGATACAGGCTGTTCTCCTGCTTCCTTCCAGAAGCTTGCCTTAAAGGCTCCACAGCCCCTACAACTGACTTGCGTGTGACACTGTTGAGTCAACTGTGTCCCCCTGCCCTGCAGCCTTGCCCATTCCTGCTGAGGGCCTGTGGACTGCTGGCTGTGCCTCTGGGGTCCCTCCTGGGCCGGGGCCCAACACTGCAGCTGGGGGGCCGCAGCGTCCCGCCATGTGAGCAGCCACTTTCTTCGGGCTCTTCGCACTCATCTTGGCTTTTCTGGGCTCTGTGCGTTTCCTTAAAACTGTAAAACCAGCTTCTCAATTCACAGGTGCCCTCCTCACTCTACTGGGAGCTTCGATCAGTGTGAGGAAACTGGTGTTTTTGCACAGCACCAGCCTGACATGGACACAGGAAGCCAGACACGCCAGCACACACCGTATGATCCCATGTCGAGCTGAAAATGAGGCCAAGTGCATCACTGTTGTTGCAGCGAGCCCAGGGGCTGCCAGATGAGCTCAGAAGTCCCTCAGCCCAGGGGCTGCTGTGGATGCGCACCCCTGGACGGTGGCCACCTGCAGGGATGAGGCGGCTTCTTGCAGCTGGTCAGGTGGTTCTGGGTTCAGATGCTGGCTATCCAAATACGCTCACTTAGTGACCACTCACTGAGCCAGACACTCGTAATGTGGCCACATGTTTACACTTCAATAGAGAATTTCCTAAAATATACTTACTGGGTGTGAACTACATGCTGGGCATCAATTAGAGAGCAGTGTGCACCAGCGTCTGCCCTCTGGGCCGATGCCCTGGGGACCATGAAGGGTCTCAGCCTGCGGTGAGCCACGCCTTTCCCAGCCAGTGCTCAGACACACCAGCACAAGCGAGGTCTCTGCGGCCTTCTGTTTTCAGCCTTGCCATGCACTGGGAACAGCGGTGTCCCAGCAATGTCAACAGTGGCATCAACTCCCACGACTCGGCAAAGAGTGGTGCAGCCCAACCCGGGGGGTGGGCTCTGAGCCTCACTTTCTCCCATAAGTAGGCCTGACAATACCAACCTCACAGGTTTGGAGTTCACGAGATGCTGTATTGGCAGCTTTTAGGACCCTTTACACTCTCAAAAGTTAGGGAGTCCAAACAGTTTTTGTTTATTGGATAACTGTATTCCCTAAATTTGGAAATTTAAAAAAAATTAATTCGTTTAAAAATAACCCATTACACATTAGTTAATTCTCCAAAATAAGCTAAGTGAGAAGAGTGGTCCTGTTTCCCGTTTCTGCGAATCTCCTATGTGGCTGAATCGGAGGCAGCTGGGCCCTGGGATCTGCCTGTGCTCAGTCCACCCTCCCGGGCTCCAGGAAAGCCAGGCCTCATGGATGCCTATGACTGGAAAGGGAGATGGGTTTGTTTTTACAGCCTTTCTGCATGGCTGGGAGTCTCCAGACCTGAGGCCACATCAAGCTGGGCAGAGGTGGGTTTCCGCAGGCCTGTGACAACTCTTTGCCACTCCATCCCCATGTGACTTCGTGACACTATGCGTTGGTCATTCAAGAAGGATCTCCCAAAAAACAAAAAAAGAAAAAGAAAAAAAAAAAAAAAAAAAAAAGAAGGATCTCTCATCAAGTAGGTCTTCCAAAGGCTGACACATTTCACCAGCAATGGTGGAAACATTTCATCTGTCACCCCTACAGACCTCATCAGAAAAGTCTCTAGGTGTTGGGAAGACACCAAGCTCATGGCAAGCGACGTTAACGTTTTCCAAAATTCTGGTTTTCACTTGAATTTTACTACTGTAACAGATGTTGCCACTTGTTCTCCATGAAATGACGAGCTCGATCATTTTTGGAAAAAGTCTGCCCAACATCACAGGGTGAATACCCAGGGTGTGTCCACAAGGCCTGCCTTCAAGCACCGGCACACCCGAAGGTATCATGAAAAATTCTATCTGGTCGCAGCGAAACACTCAAGGCTTAGTAAGATGTACTGTTCACTTCCTCATCCGGGGTGTTTCTTACTGTGATCCCGGCACAGTCCGGCTGCTCGGAGCCAACTCTTGCAGAAGCACCAGTGAGTCACCAGCAAGCGTCGGCAGAGTGAAAAAGGGCAGGTGAGGCCTCTGTGTTATACAGGGAAGCCGGACACGGTCTTGCAGACCCCAGGGGCCCAGGCCCCGAGAATGGCTATACTTCAGGAAGCACTGAACACATGGTCCATGTTAAGGCCTGGGCTCAGCTCCCCTAATGCCTGTCCTTGCTGTTGTGCATGCTGCCACATGAGCCTTGGATGAATTCTCAGGCAATGACTGAGTTTTACAGAGGACACAGGCTCCCCACATGCTCCAGAAACACCACTTGATCTAAGACCATACCACCAAGACCTTGGGCACAAAGTGCCCAGAACTCAAGCAGTGACTATGTGAAGCCACTCAGGGGAAACTGACAGGCCAATTCCTTCTCCCCAGGCCACATTCCCTTGATGCCACTTCTCTGCAGAAGCCCCTGCCCCAAGCAGAACCCGTTACCTGCAGTGACACCATTCTGGAGGGAGCCTTCGTAGAAGATGTTGGATGGGAAGGCGCTGAGTGCAGGGTGCATGCGGTACTGGACCTGCAGGCGGATGGGCCGGATGCCCAGCACCACCAGGCGCTCGAAGAGCGACTGCGACAGCCCGGCTTTCGCCGCCTTCTTGCACATCACCACTGGGCCCAGTTGGCAGTGGTCACCTACAAGGATCAGCTGTAGGGAGAAGGGCCCCCACAAGTCAAGAAATTCAGGTGTGGCCGGGCGCGGTGGCTCAAGCCTGTAATCCCAGCACTTTGGGAGGCCGAGATGGGCAGATCACGAGGTCAGGAGATCGAGACCATCCTGGCTAACATGGTGAAACCCCGTCTCTACTAAAAAATACAAAAAACTAGCCAGGAGAGGTGGCGGGCGCCTGTAGTCCCAGCTACTCGGGAGGCTGAGGCAGGAGAATGGCGTAAACCCGGGAGGCGGAGCTTGCGATGAGCTGAGATCCGGCCACTGCACTCCAGCCCGGGCGACAGAGCGAGACTCCGTCTCCAAAAAAAAAAAAAAAGTTCAGGTGTGAATCGGCCTCGACACACACTAGCGAGGAAGTAGGGGCCCCGGGGTGCACAGGGCACCACCTGGCCACAGAGGCATTGCTCACCACACACGCTGGACGTGCAGCTGGCAGACCCCACCCTCTATAAACCTCTCAGGGAGCCCTGTGTGTGCGCACACTCTGCTGGGCATCCTGTATCAATACAGGGTGTTTTAAAAGACAAACGCCAAGAATCACACACACGAGTTTTCACACAGGAGAGGGTAAGGAAGAGAGCCCACCTGCTTGGCCCCGAGGACCACGGGAACCATGCACTCTGGCTCGGTGGCCTGGGTGCTTTCGTCGATTAAAATAGAGCGGAACTGCATCTTGGCCAGTCTCGGGTCGCCGGCGCCCACACACGTGCAGCAGATGACATCTGCGTTCTGGGGAAGGGTGCAGAGGCATCAGGGCACCTGCACTGTAAACGCCACCAGACCCCGGAGGGCAGGTGGGACAGGACACAGAAGGCTCTCCTGTTTCTCACCCTCCTTGACACTATAAAAAAAACAAGCTGTCCCTCCTGGACAAGATACACGGTCCAGGCTGTGGTGATTACCAACTTTAAAGGTCCTTAAACGGTCACGTTTCACAGAAGGCAACCTCTCCACACCAAGGGCTCTATGCCTCACGACAGCCTTCAAGGGGCAGTGCTGAGCTGCTGAAAACTGCACTCAGGCTGATTCCAGTTCAGGCTGGTTGGTTATGAAAGAGCAGGAGTGTTCTAGATCCACTGCCAGATCCCAGCGGAGGCTGGGAGTGAAGACTCCCTAGAAGACCGTGTTCCAGGCAGCGAGATGTCCCTAATTTACTGTACAACTGAGCGCAGAGAGGCCAGGTAGAGAGCATCTAACTTCTCTTTCCAGAAGCAAAGCAACAATTCAAACAGGTGCCTTGGCCCAAACAAAAACCATCAGGCCGCCAGCCCACAGGCCCTTTTGCAGGCAGGAGGGGCACTTACCATCAGCAGCTCTCTCTCCGCGGTACGCTTCAAGGCCCGGTACCGCTTCTCATCGGCAGACGACAGCTCCCCAGTCTCATCTTTCAGCTGCTGCAGCTTCTGCAGCTCAGGCATGCTGGAAGCACATGCAGGTCAGCGGGGCACCTGAGCTCTGTACATGTCACCTGCAGCAGCTCAGGGACCAACTGGGAGGGATGGACTTGATACACACCTGTCCATGTTTCTGATCTGGTTGTGCAGGGCCAGGAAAGACACCGGGGAGTCGATGGCCTCGCGGCTCTTGGCGCAGAGGCGCACGACCTTCAGCCCCGTCTGGTGGATCTTCTCTGTTAGCTGGTCCACGGCGATGTTGCTCGGAGCACACACCAGCACCGGCCTGCAACACCATTCAGGCAGCTCAATGTTTACCCAGAGGAAGCTCAGCGAATGTAATAAGCCAAGACTCTGTTTTTTGAGACAGGGTCTCGCTCTGTTGCCCAGGCTGGAGTACAGTGATTTCAGCTAATTGCAGCCTCAACATCCTGGGCTCAAGCGATCCTCCCACCTCAGCCTCCTGAGTAGCTGGGACAACAGGTGCACACCACTACCCCCAATTAATTTCTGAATTTTTTTTGTAGAGACGTCTCACCCTGCTCAGGCTGGCCTTAAACTCCTATCATTTTTAACAGGCAGTAATGACACGATGTTGAAGGAGCTCAGATCCAGACAGCCCAGCCTTCACAGCTCTACCAACCACAAGCAATGCCAAGGCTGGAACCCGCACCCTCCCGTCACGCTATAAAGTACCTTCACAGTTCTGAGACGCACACAGAACTCACACTGCTGCAGCCACAGCCCCTTGCCCCCAGTTTTCTACACCAGTAGCAGACCTGGTTACTAAAATGCAATCCCAAGGCTGCAGCTGACACAAATAACGTCACATGGAGAGCGGTAGGCGCTACAGCGACACTGCCTGCCAAGTGCTCTCCCTAGCATGACAGAGCCCGAGGCTCCTGGCAGCAGGCTTTCCATCTGGCCACCCTAAAGACCTCCCGGGTCTTGCCTGCAGGAGCCATGTCTGTCCTACCCGTTGCCTTGCCGGGCCAAGTGGTAGACGATGGTGGCTGATGTCACTGTCTTCCCCGTGCCTGGCGGGCCCTGGATCAGGCTCAGCGGTCTTTGCAGCACAGTCTTCACGGCATAAACCTTCAATACAAGCGGCCGTTAGGGGCAGCTGCCGCTTGTGTCCCGGCCCATGGGCGAGGCCCCGCGCGCTGAGGACGGCGCACACCTGGGAGTGGTTAAGGTCGGGGAGGCCCTGCGCTGTGAAGCGCTTGGGCAGCTGGCACTTGATGATTACGTCCTCCACCTCATGGCCCAGCAGCTTGTGGTAGATGTAGCCGGACACTGAGGTCTCGTCCACAGCAAACGTTTTCAACGCACTCTGCATCCTGTGAGGAGGGTGTGGGGTTGGCTACACGCACAGTCATGGCCGCCTCACTGGCGTCCTCAGTCTGCAGACATGGGTGGGGAGCCCCACTCTGCAGTGATGGGGAGTGCTCATAAAGATGCCACAGGTGGCAACCAGGGATCGGGGGGCAGCGACAGGAGGGGACATACCTGTCAAAAGAGGTCGACTTCCACACAAAATCCACCTGGAAGTTGTGAGTCACCTCCACGGGTGCACCCACGCTGCTCCGCAGCTCAATGGCGATCTCATCGCCATAATCTGTGTGCTGAGTTAAGTTTGCATCCTTGTCAAAAGCCAGGCTGACCTTTCTGGGTCGCCCTTGGTACATACTCTTTAAATGGCATTTTAAAATTTAGTTAAGACACCATTGGTTCTGCACCAAATGCTAAAAACATGCAGCCAACAGCAGACCAGAAACCAGAGGGACAGCGTCCTTGAGGACAGAAACTACCTCACCATGAGCCAGTGTCCCACCCCCAGCCAGCCTGGAGTTCCTCCTTGCCACCCCCGGGGCCATCTCCCGGCCACCCATCTAGACCCCTTTCAGAGATGCAGAGGGCGGCAGCGAAGCCACCAGGGCTCACCAGTAGGGAGCAGCCACATCCTGGGCCCCAAAACCTCACCAGGAGTTCCTGCACATGTGGCCAGCAGGGGCAGGCAGAGTTCATGGAACACAGCTTTGGCCACAGCAGCTCTTCTCACGGTTCCATGAAAACAACACTCCTCCCAGTACAGCCAAGCACAGGGCTCTGCATACACAAGCAACCTGCCCTCCAGGAGGCTGTGGCCGGTAGGCAACACCCTTCCCTCAACCCCGAGCCCCAAAACCAGTCTCACGTGTTCAGGATGAGCTTGTCAGGCACAGGGTGGGTGTGGGACATGACTCTCTCTACCCCTGTGGAGGCCACCGCTGAATGGTCAGGCCCCAGCAGCATTGGCCAGTCACAAGAGGCCCGAGTCGGACCCGTGGTGTCTTCTCCGAGGACCCCTCCCCGCCCCAGGCCTCTGATTGCACCTGTGCCTTATAGCTGCTCCACCGTGGCCGGCAGGCTGCGTCACCATGAGGTTACTGTACATTCCCAAAAGTGGCCTGGGAGCAAGTGAGTGCTCACAGGGTCTGCATGTGACCACTGGCTTCTGGAACCTGAGTGTGCAGAGTCAGCGTCCAGGTAAGGTGCCCCCGCAGCCACATTAACCTCCAGAGTCAGCCCAGGGACGCATCACACAAGCAGCATCACCAATATCACCACCATTCGGGCAGAGGGGAAGCAACCATACAACCAGCTGTCCCAGAAGATGAAGGCCCTGCAATTCTCCCAAGAGCAGTGGAGGCTGGTGCCAGCCAGCAACTACCACAGAGCATGAGATGCTGGCCCAGCGACGAGCATCAAATCCACGGTGGCCTCCATCTGATGCCCCCACTTTCCTCTCCCAGCAGCCAGCCCCACCCTCTTCACATGAAGGATACTATCAGGGACCTTGATGACGTGGCCGATCCCTTTCCACAGGGGCGCAAGGTCCCCTTTGTACCGCAGGCATATCTCATCCCCCTGCATGAGCCGCATGTCTTGCGGTAAGAAAGTGAGAGAGGTGACCATTTTAACCTGTGCCGTCACTTCCACCAGGAAGAGTTCAAATTAAGGGGCACTTTACAAGGGTGGAACTAGGAATTTTATGCTACTTATGGTCACAAATATTTTAAAACTTAAAATCACCTCTTAACCAAATTATGACTAAATCCTCATTACCAGAGTCAGTCTTGGGCAAAGTGAAGTAGGCGATTCTCTTCTTGTTAAGGCCCAGGTCCCACCTGACCGTGATGTTATCTTGAGTCTGAGCACATGAAAAACAAGAGCCCCGGTTAGCCTCCAGCACATGCCCGGGCCTAGCCTCCACATGCCCTAGGCCCCATGAGGCGGGCCCTACAGCAAGCCTCTGCCGTGACAGCAGGCGCCGTGAGTGGCACCTGACAGCCCCAAATACCACCAAGGGCATATCTGAAAGAGAAGCCATTAGGAGTCCCCAGAACACACACGGGTCGATCCCGTCTGGAGGCTTCACCACACACCAGAGGCCTCCGTGGCCAGGGAGCAGCTGCTGCGGGAGGGAGGGAGAGAGAGAGGAGGGGAGGAAGGGAGAGAGAGAGGAGGGGAGGGAGGGAGGGGAGGTCAGAACTCCGGGGCTCCCGTTGCCTAAATGTGGTCTTCACAGGGATCACACCCGAGTCTAACTCCTGCAGCTGTGGGCAAAGCTGTGGACCCCACTGGGAAAGATGTGTTGGATTTAAATAGAAAACACTGAAGCTGATGTCAGCTCTGAGGGCGGGGGCCCAGACCACCAGGCTGCCAGGCCCGGATCCGCAAGCTCCAACTCTGAGGCGTTGCAGCTGCAGCCCACGTCAGCTCCCACAGCCTAGAGAGAAAACCTCCCTTTGGAAGCCTGAGGAGAGAGCTGTGAGAGTAAGAGCCCAGCCCAGGCCAAGCCCTCCTGCACACATCACCTGAGACTCCTTCAGCTTCTTGTCGTAGTCAGCCTCCAGCTTGACCAGGGGCCCGAATATGTTCTGGTACTGGTAGGCGTCCTCATACCGCAGGAGGACGTGCTGCGGTTCCTCGTCCACCCCCGGCTTCTCCAGGTCCTCCAGCGTGGCAGAAGGGTTTTCCTAGAAGACAACAACACTCGTCCTGTTTTTCCCTACATGCAAACGAACGAGGGTGCAGAGGCACCAGAGGGATGAAGCACACATGCCGGTTCTCAGAATGGGCCACGGTGGGTGGCATGGAGGGGTTCTGGCGCATCTGCAAGGAAAACCCTGGGAACAGGAACTCCATGCCACACTGGGAGCTGCACACCGGCCTAGCCCGTGCTTGGGCCTCAGCTGCTGCTCCTCACCCCAGCAGGGTTCCGGTACTTGGGTGAACCTGCCTACAAAGCCCCAGACGCCAGCCTGACACACTGTCCACAGCAGAGGGCACCTTCAGAGCTGGCTGCTTCCTCCGAGCACGCCCGGCTTGTGAACGAGAGCAGCTAACCCTCCTCGTAGGCTGCCACAAAGACCACCGGTTTCTCTCGCTGTGTCCACAGCCCGGGAGGCCCGTCTCCCATGTCTGCTAACCCTAAGCCAGAATGAACATGGGCCCGCAGCTCTTCCCCTGGGGGCCAGCTCCCTCAGTGAGTGCCACGCTGGTGGGGACAGGACATTATCTGAGCTGTTCAGATATAAACGGGAATCATGAAAATCATCTGGCAACCTGAAAATCCAAGTGGAAAGGTACTAGGCTAAACAATACTTAAAAAAATATATATATATATATATATATATTTTTTTTTTTTGGGATGGAGTGCTCGTTTTTCCGCTTTGTGCGCCCAGCTGGAGTGGGCAGTGCGGCGATCTCGGCTCACCTGCAAGCTCCGGGGCCTCCCGGGTTCGACGCCATTCTCCTGCGCTCAGGCCTCCGAGTACCTGGGACTGACAGGCACGCACCCACCGATGCGCGGACGGCCCGCCCGGTTTTTTTTTTTTTTTTTTTTTTGGAGAACGGAGTCTCGCTTCTGTCCACCAGGCTGGAGTGGCAGTGGCGTATCTCGGCTAAAACTCGCGAAGCTCGCGCCTCCCAGGTTCGCCACCATTCTCCTCCCTCAGCCTCCCAAGCAGCTGGGACTGCAGGCGCCCGCCACGGCGCCTGGCTTTTTTTTTGGATTTTTAGTAGAGATGGGGTTTCACCGTGGTCTCGATCTCCTGACCTTGTGATCCGCCCGCCTCGGCCTCCTAAAGTGCTGGGATTACAGGCGTGAGCCACCGCGCCCAGCAATTTTTTGTGTTTTTAGTAGAGACGGGGTTTCACCGTGTTAGCCAGGATGGTCTCGATCTCCTGACCTCGTGATCTGCCCGCCTCAGCCTCCCAAAGTGCTGGGATTACAGGCATGAGCCACCGCGCCCGGCTTAAAAAACATTTTAACTTGTACTTCAGTTCCTATGTGAGATTTCTGATCGAATGGGAGGCAAATGAAAGCTTCTAGTCTAGTTACTAGAATGACTTTATCACAAAATCCTAAACAGCCGGAACCAGAGAAAGGATTCCGTGGGGAAAAGTGAGGGCTGTCTGCTGAGGGAGGGCCAGGCACCCACTACTTGACCCAGCACCCTCTCCTCTCCCCTCTGCTCAGCTGACTGTGCCAACCTCGACCCCAACCTCTTTCCCCAGGACACTCTCGCAGCATACCTGTCTGTGCAGGTCCAGGCTCTGCCAGACAAGTCTGCCTACAACCAGCCCCATCCTTCTCCTACCACCACCCATCAGACAAGAAAAATTCCAGCAGCCAGAGCTTTCCTTTCCCCAAGGCCAGGCTCTTCTTGGTCAGGTAAGGCTGCCTGGATGAAAGGTGACCAAGGTGCCCTGCCCTGGGGTCACTCCACATAGAGGTGGCAGAGGCCTGAGTTCCTTCCAGAGAATCTCCAGCGGTCTCACTGGGTCAAGCCATCTCTGAAGATACTCCCCTCCCCGCAACCAGAAACCACACGAAGGCACGGGTCAGCCTGCTGGGCAGCCCCACCTTCCATAGCTCCTCCAGCTTGTTGATCTGCTGTGCCGTGATCTGGCGCGCCCGCAGCTGCTCCTGCTCGGAGGGGATCTTGACCAGCCAGGACAGGAAGCAGCGGTCCTGGATCAGTGGCTGCCACTGCGAGCTGTCCCAGTTGATGTCCTTGAGGCTGCTCTGGCTGGCACAGGGCTGCCTGCGGAGCAGGAGGGGGCCGTGAGGACCAGCTCCCCTCCCTGAAGTCCTGGAGCAGGGAGGGCCCCCTCCCATGCTGACCTTTCACCCAAAGGGGCGTGCCCTGAGTTTTATTACGTGATCACATTACCTTTAAACTGTTAGTAATAAATCGCATCTCCCCATGCACTTGAGCTCTGAACTCTTAAAACTCAGAACAGACTTTGTTTTTACAGAATTGTTTTCATGATTTAGCCAGAACGCAGCAAAAGGGTTACACGGCACTGCCGACTCCTTAACAAGCCTCAGCCCTTAAACGCTCTCATGCCTCACCCTTCAGCAAAAATCATCTTTGGAGCACAATTCCCTGGAATCAGAGCCACGGCTGGGCTGGGCTGAGCTGGGCCAAGGCTTGTGAGGAGACGGCTGGAGCTAAAGGTCACCCCCGGGAGACATCTGAGGACCGCTCACCTGCACAGCAGCACCACCACTGAGTCAGCTTTGGCTGGGATGAAGCCGAGGAGGAAGACATTGCGACAGCCGCAATTGTAGCACTCCAGGACTGTCTCCCCCAGGGGCCCGTCCTTGTGCAGGGTCACCTCTTTGCATTTTGCCCTCACAAGGTGATTTACAATATGGCTGAAACCAGGAAATGATAAACGGTTAACACCCAGAGTTTGGCTTTTCACCACTTCCAATTTTCGGGCCCCTGTTAAAAGTTCCGGTACCGTTCACGGTCCATTAGCAGAGGCAGTCACACCTCATCCATCTGGCATCTCCGGGGACCAGCCCTCCCCCAAACTAGCTCCCCACTGAGCACAAAAATCAATCCCAACTTGAACCACTTTTAAGGAAAACTTCCTTAACACGGTTCACATAGTTCCTGCCTTTTTTAAAGATCCTGCTTTCTTAAATCCAACTTATCAGGCCTAATTTAACCCATTGTTGGCCCAGGGCTGCTGTGGGGTCAGAGACATTTCCCACAAGGCCCTGGCCCCTTCTCTCCAAGGTCACCCCCGCTGCCGCCATTTTTCGTGGCTTCTTCTGAAATCACTCCTCAGAGGCCCTGTGCCTACTTCCAGGAGCAACAGTCCCTCCTGCTTTGCTGCAGGCCGGGAAATCTGATAAGCAGGCAACTGGAAACCCTGTAAAAAGCAGTAAAAGGGCTGAGCAGAGACGGGGGCTGTTCTGCAGAAGCCCAGGACCGTGTCTGAAGCCCTGGCTGGCTCGGCTCCTTCCTTGCTGCGACGTAGCCAGGACACTGCTCGCCTAAACCGCGATCTGGGCTGAACCCTGCCCTGCGCCAAGCCAGTCACCCTCCAGCACCTATCTGCCGTATCTAATAAGGATGCCCAGCTGCTCTGCCTTTGGGCTCTTCCAGTGTCTCCAGCAGCTCTGAACACGCCTGCAGGGCCTCCCAGCCTCCCTCACTGCGCCCTCTCTCTTCCCCTCTGGAAAACCATTCCTGCCAAAAGCTTCAGTTCAGCTAACCTTCTAACCTTTCTCCCTGCCAGAAGGCCCAGGATTCTCTAACCAGCCATGGCCGCTCTGGGCATCCCCAAAGCCCGACTCCACTCTGGCACCCTGCCGGCCACGTGGGCAGAATCAGCCGTCTCCGTGTCTTCCCACGAATCCTCACCCTGTCACAGCCAAGCTCCCTGAGGGCCGGCGGCTGCTTCCTCACCTTCCCCTGGGCCTCGCACAGAACGCTCAGTGGTGCTTGGCTCGGGCCTGCTGTTTCTCAGAGGCCCTTTTGCTCACTTCCCTGTTCTTGGCTATGCTGACCGGAAGCTGGGGTTGCCAGCTAAGAGAAGTTTTATTTAGTTGCTTTTCCTGCAAAAGAGGAACTAAATGCAAACATAGCAACACTTAAATTACCCAGAAGATTCTGAAAATGGGACAAGAATGTCTTCTGATTATCCAGAAGATACTTTTCTTTAAAAATCTTTTAAAAACAGCAGCCCCTTTCTCGCCTTGCTCATAACACCATATTTCAAGTTACTAACTCAAAGATGCCACGAGATCTGACTGCTCCATCTGTAACCCTCCGAGACCCACAGCTGCCAAAGGCACAGGAGGGGTTGGTGTCAGCACAAGTAAGCCTGCCTCTGGGCTTTGGTCATTTTCTTTCTCCAGAATGTGAACCTCAGAAAAAGACCCCACTTCCTTGCTGGCACCTCGGAGCTCCGCCTCCCAGGCTCTGCTCCATCCTCTCCGGCAGTGGAGTGACCTGCACACAGCAGCGTGGAGGGAAGGGGAGCCGCTGGCATGGGACCCACCAGGACGAGAGTCCCACCACTCAGGCAAGACCACCGAACTGCCCCCTGGAATCTGGGCACCAGGAGAACACTGGTCCTGTCCCAAACACAAAACAAGCGACCCAGTCCAGCTGCAGCTGATCAACATCAGGAAGGCAAGCCCAGCGCCGATGGTCAAGTGAACTTAATTGAAGCCGATGATTCAGGATCTGGCCTGAATTAGCCTCCGGACAGCTCCAATGAGCTCAGGCCAGAGCGAGCCTACTCAGGAACCAGCGCCCCTGGATGCCCGTTACTGCCTTGGGAACATCCTTCTGTTAATGAAGATCAGCGGGTGTGCCAAGAGCTCATCTTGCAGAAAATCGAAATAAAACTGGGAAGGAGAATTAAGCCAACCCTACTTGCATAATAAAAAGAGCCACAGAGAATAAATCAAGGGTAAATACATTAAGGCATTCACACACCACCATCTGTTTCAAGTTAAACCAGTCACAGAGGAGGAAAAAAACCAGGTTTGTTAGCGTGATTTTATATTGCACTTCGCTTCAACATTTCCATAATTTACACACAAATCTGAGCACAGCACTGATTAAAGACACATGCATGGTTTGATTATCTACCTGCCAGAAGTATTTCCACGTCCGTTGCAGAACCACTTCTTGCTGGTATTACAGTAAACCACGCAGGCAGGATCGTGTATTCCACAGTAACTAAAAAATCAAAACAGCGACAGTTACAGCTGGAAGCTTGCTCTCTGGTTTTCATTTGGCAAGATGTAAAATTCTTTCCTCTGACAACATTTTTAAGTTCTTCATTAAACACATACTCAACCCCAACAATCCCAGTAACCAAATCAAACCAGTTAACCAGGACTTCCCAAACCCAAGAATGCAGGGAAGGGGTTGAGTATGTGGCAGAAGCTCCGAGGGGATGAGGAACAAAGCCACCTCCAAGGAGAGTCCTGCTGGAGGGAGGCCTCACTCCTCCAGGGACATTCTAGTCCCCGCTCTCTGGCCTGAAATTCAGGAACCCAGCCTCAGTCACAGTGGTCATGGTGAGCTCCGGGCTCCAGCAGAGGGCACTGTGCTCCCGGGAAGCTGGGCACAGACCCTGCAGTGGCAGCGCCCTGAAGCTCAGGCCCCAAAGCAAGCCCAAGCGAGGAGCCTCGGGAGAGCCTCACCCGACCGCTGGCTGTGGTTTTCTGAAAATCCACATACCAAACCCCAAACTGCTAGCTCCCCAGAACCACACCAGGACTTATGGGCATCTCTGTGTGTTAAGAGAACACGATTACATACACGAAAACATCTGTAAATGAGAATGAGTGAAGAGCTGAGATGCAGGAAAGAGCGCCTGCCCACCAAGCCTAGGGAAGAGCAGCCTCAGTCCCAGAGCGCTGGGCAGCACGTGGGCCAGGAGCTGCAGGGAGGGCCCCAGGCGGGCGCCCACAGAGAGAGACAGGGCCCAGGCCCAAACCTGCCCTGACTGTCGCCCAGGCTGGAGTGTAGTGGTGTGATTTTGGCTCATTGCAACCTCTGCCTCCCGGGTTTACCCCATTCTCCTGCCTCAGCCTCCTGAGCAGCCGGGATTACAGGCACCCGCCACCACGCCCAGCTAATTTTTTGTACTTTTAGCACAGATGGGGTTTCACCATGTTAGCCAGGATGGTCTCCATCTCCTGACCTCGTGATCCACCAGCCTCAGCCTCCCAAAGTGCTGGGATTACAGGTGTGAGCCACCGCGCCCGGCCAAAACCTTCTCTCCTCTTCTAATCTACATTTCCTCACTTGTGTGTCACAAAAATACAGAAATAAGCCTCATCAAGGGACAATCCTGCTCGAGATGAGAATTCTAAATTTGTCAACATGCAGGTCTGTCCACTAACTACTGTCTTCACATCCAATTCTCCAGGCACAGCCAAGGCACGGGGAGGCAGGGATGCCCCAGAACCCTGCAGCAACCGCTTTGCGAGGGCATCTCAGCTGCTCCACTCACCCTCCCACCCCAGATGCTCACCCAATGCCATGACAAATTATTTCTAGTGAGTGAGTGCGCAGGTACCAGGCAATGCCCCCAGGGCCTGAGGAGGCCAAAGGAAGGAAAACTTTTCCCACCACCTGGTGAATTCAGGGCGTCGGAGGTTGCTGAGCCCACCTCCTGACTGATAACAGGCCTCGGCTGTGAACATGGCCTAAGCAACTTCCTTACTCCCGAGGACACGGCCACCCAGAGTCACAGCACAAAGGCACCACCCTGTACCTGGGAAGTGAGTGTCCCAGGCACATGCCAGAGGCACCCACCTGTCCAGCACATGCCCAGGCCCGGCTGAGCCCAGCTCACCTGCAGGCGTGTATGGGGAGATCCTTCGTGTAATAGGTGTCTTCTTCATCTTCCTCGAAGTTCAACTCGGCCAACAACTGGCTCGTCTTGGCTACACTGTCGTCCACAGCCCCATTCTGCAGGATGCCTTCGGGCCCAACCTGCAGCAGAATGTAGTGTCACCCGAGCGAGGCTGCAGCTTCTGGGACTCAGTGCAGAAGGACCAGCCTCGATGGCTCTGGTGTGACACCCTGGCCTCATCTCTGCTTTGAGACAGTTTCCCTTGTTCTGACTGAATTTCACTCTTCTCTAGCAAACCTACCTGGTCAAAAAAGGGCCACTGGTGGCCTCCTGCACCCCCTGGTCCCCCCCACAACTGGTCTAACCCCCACCTAGCCACAAAGCCACATCCATGTCCACAACCAGGATGCCTAGGAAGACGTTTCTTTCCTGTGACTGAGGACCACAAGGAGCAGGGTGACTTTTACAGACTGACAGCAGTGTGCTCTGAAGACAGCTCCATGATGCCAGACCCACCACGGTGTAATGCTTATCAAACACTACAAGGTTGCCACCCATGCGGATGTGGAAACGTCACCGGCCACATCCACCACCACCTCGCCCTCCCCATCGCTTCAGGCAGCCCTGAGGATGAAGTAGCAACTATTGAGATACCCTTGGCAACCCAGGCCACACCCTCACTAAAGGCACCTCTTCCATGTTCAGCAAAGGCAGACAGCACATGGCTCTAAGTCATCAGGCCACAAACTGCACAGGACACCTGCAAGGAGACCACATAGCCACTGGGGCTCCTCAAGAACCAGCACCTCAAATGACATGGTCAACAGTCCCTGGCATGGCCCCCATAGGCCACCTAGCCCCACCACGGGGTCAGGCAGCAGGAGCACTGTGTCGTGGCGGGACACAGGGTGGCACAAAATTAAGGGCCAGTGAGGAGTGATAGGAGCTCCCCGAGGGACGGCACCAAATCTCCCCACTGCCAGTCCCAGCACCCCAAGCAGCCCCTCAGCCTAATGCCCTTGCCATGTGACGCAGCACCTGTGCGAGCCTAGGGACAGGTGCTCATGGGGAGCAGCACCCCACAGAGACCCCTCCGGCCCGCCTGGCTGGGGCACGTGGGCACGTTCTACCTGCACACGTGTGCAGATGCACACTGGGCCCACTGCTGCCCTGCAGTGATCTGGTCACACCACCAGCTGACTTCTGGGTTAATTTCTCCCTCCACTCTCTGAAAAGTTTCAAGATTAAACATTAATTTCAAAAATACATTTGACCCTAGAAACTATCATGAAATGAGCTAGAATAGGAGTAGGGGACAGTGCCGCCTGGCAAAGAGAAGTCCCACGGCCCACGCCACGGGACATGATGGGTGGAGAAAAGGGTCGTCATCTTCAGCTGGCAGAGAGCTGCCACTCCACTACGTAAAGTCCTTTGAGGCTGTCAACCTATCCACTCACCAGGGAGGCTGTGGAGGGGCAGGGCCTCCCTGTACTCACCCCAGGCATTCACCACTGGGCTGGGAAGCCCAAGAAGCAGCTCCTCGGCAGGGCGGACCATCTGAGGTCAGGAGTTCGAGACCAGTCTGGCCAACATGGTGAAATCCCGTTTCTACTAAAACTACAAAAAATTAGCCGGACATGGTGGCACTTGCCTGTAATCCCAGCTACTCGGAAAGCTGGGACAGGAGAATCTCTTGAACCCGGGAGGCGGAGGTTGCAGTGAGCTGAGATTGTGCCATTGCACTCCACCTTGGGCAACAAGAGCTAAATTCCATCTCAAAAAAAAAAAAAAAAAAAAAAAAAAAGGCAGCTCCTCCCATCACCTCTGCTCTGGAAACAGTATTTAAAGACATATCCTAGAATTCCCAGTTCCTAGCCATACACGAGGCCCCAGAGCTGGTCCCTAACTCTTTTAGTTCTGGATGTGAACCTAGCTACGACTAAAACCACACCCTGGAGGTCCATCTAAGAGCTGTACAGGGGCTCTCTGCCCAGAGACAGTTGCTCCCGCCACACTCCAGAACTCAGACCGTGTATCAGGGCAGCACAACAGTAGGTCACTTCAAGGCTAGGAATGGTGGCTCACACCTGTCATCACAACACTTTGGGAGGATCGCTTGAGCCCAGCAGTTCTTGAGACCAGCCTGGGCAATACAGCCAAGATCCTGTCTCCACAAAAATTACACAAATGAGTCAGGTGTGGTGGTGTGCACCTGCAGTCCCAGCTGCTCAGGAGGTTTAGGCCAGAGGAGTGCTTGACCCCAGGAGGTCAAGGCTGCTGTGAGCTATGATGGTACCACTGCACTTCAGCCTGAGCAACAGACCAAGACCCTGTCTCTCTTAACAACAACAAAAAGCCTGGCCAACATGGCAAAACCCCGTCTCTACTAAAAATACAAAAAATTAGCCGGGCATGGTGATGCGCACCTGTAACTCGAGCGCAGGAGAATTGCTTAAACCGAGGAGGCGGAGGTTGCAGTGAGCCGAGATCACACCACTGCACTCCAGCCTAAGTGACAGAGCAAGACTTTGTCTCAAAAAAAAAAAGAAAAAGTCACTTCATTCCTGCAGATGAAAACGACAGAAATTCAAAAACTCAAAAATCCCCCCCAAATGTGCCATCATAAACTCTCAGGCCACAGACATGTACTCCAACCCTTGCACCACTGCCTGCATTTGCCAGCGCCCAGGCCTTGCACCTGCTGTTCCCTCAGCCTCAGGGTGAGGTCCACAGGGTGCCTCTCAGGCAGGCATCCTTTGACCCCACCTCGGGGTCCCATGGGGCACTGTCTGTCCTGCTCCCTGCCGTGAGCCCAGCACCTGGGTGGAGCCTGCACTCCAGGAGGCCCTCAACACTGTTGGCTAAAGGCCAAGCTCACAAGGCAAAGCGGCTCATCCCTGATTGTCTAATTCCAAGGCTTAAATAAAAGAGAGGGCAGGAGGCCAGGCACAGTGGCTCATACCTGTAATCCCAGCACTCTGGGAAGCCAAAGCAGGAGGATCTTGAGCCCAGGGTTCGAGAACAGCCTGGGAAACACAGTGAGGCCTCATCGCTATTCAAAAAAAAAAGACAGTTTTGCTCTCGTTGCCTAGGCTGGAGTGCAACGGCGTGATGTTGGCTCATCACAACCTCCGTCTCCCGGGTTCAAGCAATTCTTCTGCTTCAGCCTCCCAAGTAGCTGTGATTACAGGTATGTACCACCACACCTATTTTTAGTAGAGACAGCGTTCCTCCATGTTGGTCTGGCTGGTCTCGAACTCCCAACCTCAGGTAATCCTCCCGTCCTGGCCTCCCAAAGTGCTGAGATTACAGGTTCACGTAAGCCACTGTGCCCAGCCCCCCCAAATTTTTTTAATTAAAAAAATTGTAAAAGAAAAAAAGGGGAGGGAATAGGAAGTCACCACACCCTCAGAGTGATGACTGCCAAGCTGCAGGGTCTCTGAGCCCTCTCAAGGCAGAGGGTTGCCAGGAGGTCTGGCCCCCAAACTGGAAGGATTCTGCCCTGATATTTCCTCTAACTTATTTTGAAAAATTCCAAAGCTACAGAAATCGGACCCCCACACCCCTCCCGCTGGACACCCTCCATCACATCCCCCCGCACTCCGGCTCCCCCTCTTGCTCTCACACACTTATCTTTCCCTGACCTATTTCAGAGTGGTGGGCCCAAGGGGGAGGGCTTTCTCCACATCCCCACAAAATAGCTGGCTCATGAGCGCACCCAGCCTGCCACACTGTTGGCTAATACACATTCGCACATCACCCCAATGTCCTTATAACATCTTTTATAGGTTTTTTAAAATCCAAGTCCCAGTTAATGACTGCATGTGATTTGTGATGTCTCTTTAGCCTCCTTTTAATCTATTAGTTTGAACCACGTAAAACTGCTAGGAGTTGACCATCTTTCACATAGTCCCACCACCCAACACAGCAGTCCCCAGGCTCTCCATTCCTTTATTTTTTTGAGACAGGGTCTTGCTCTGCCACCCAGGCTGGAGTGCGGTGGTAGAATTATAGCTCATTGCAGCCTCAAACTCCTGAACTTAAGAGATCCTCTTGCCTCAGCGTCCCGAGCAGCTGGGACTACAGGTGTGCCTGACGCCTGAAAAGTTTTTAAATTTTTCAATACGTTGCCTAGGCTCACATTTGTTCTTCCCAGAGAGGAAGTGCCTCTCGCCTCCCCCTCACCAATGGCACCTGTGTGGACCGGCAGACCCTTGTTCCAGCCAGATGTGCTAGAGTCCGTGTGAGGTTCATTTCAACAGGCCGAGAATGCAAGGCATCCCCAGCTCACCTCAGGCCGCCCCCGCCTTCCCAGCCCAGGGATCAGCCACTCTCCCAGGAGCCCACAAACTGAGATGAAATCCACTCCACACCTGCAGCAAGAAGCCAAAGTGTGACGATAAGGGGCTCAGTCCAGAAGGTACACACCTCACAGGACAATAACCCAGACCAGACTGCAGCTTCGCGGGATGAAAAGCAGCAGGAGAGGCTGCTCGGAAAGAAGGGCCCAGAGACAGCCATCATCTCAACAGCAGACCTCCAGGATCCCAGGAAAGAATCCGACTGTGGAGAGAGGCTGACTGTTCCTACATATCGGACAATCGTGAAAAGCCATTGTTGACGCTGCTTGTCTGATAATGGCGCTGCAGCTACGCAAAATAGGTGCCCTTTTTTGCTTCTAGAAATGCATACTACATACTGCAGGTCAAAATGGCTGAGTATCACCAATTCACAGGGCTCCACCTCAGACGCAAAGGTGAAATGACACAAGAGACTTGCTTTAAAAACACACACCAGTGAAGAAAAAAAAGAAAACGGAGAAGAAAACCTTCACAACTGTCACATCAGGGAGACAGAGGCACGGGGCTCACTAGCTCTTGTATGTTAGAGAATTCATCATAGATGTTTCTACATGGAGGATGCAGTGGGGCTGCAAACTATGCACTATGGATCCCTGTGCTGAAAAAGAGGTGAGGACGGTGCAGGCAGTGCGGCTCTGACCAATCACCTCTGACTGGGATCTGCAGTCCCCTCTCTCAGGGCTGCCAGGAGCCTGCACTCGCTCTGCAAAGAGCTGATGCTTCAGGAAGGTGCCATGCTCACTGTCGCAAGGGCTCTCCAGAGTCTATGAGCCACCCTTGCACATCTAGACACCACCCTGGCAAAGGCCCATGGGACCTGAGAAGCCCAGTTGGGTTACCCGGCTCTTTTTTTGTTTGTTGTTTTTTGAGGTGGAGTCTCGCTCTGTCGCCCAGGCTGGAGTGCAGTGGCGCGATCTCGGCTCACTGCAAGCTCTGCCTCCCGGGTTCATGCCATTCTCCTGCCTCAGCCTCCCGAGTAGCTGGGACTACAGGCACCCGCCACCACGCCTGGCTAATTTTTTGTATTTTTGGTAGAGACGGGGTTACACTGTGTTAGCCAGGATGGTCTCGATCTCCTGACCTCGTGATCCACCCGCCTCAGCCTCCCAAAGTGCTGGAATTACAAGCATGAGCCACCGCGCCCGGCCGGTTACCCAGCTCTTAAGCAGCTATTCAACCTACACAGAAAAAGGCACGAAGACCTGCTGCCAGCCGTGGTACCCCAGGACCCAGCAGCCCCCCATGTATCAGAGAAAGCAGAACTTTGCTCTCAAAGGAACGTGCTCCAGCAAGGAGAGTTCAAGGTCATGAACCCTCCGTGACAGCGGAGCCCTGAACAGCACTGGTGCCAGGGCCTGGACCCAACCTTCCCACCACGCCCCTCGGTTCTGAATGCCACAGAGCATAGCTGGGTGTCACGGCCCTTCTCTGCCAAGCTAGACTATCCCGACCACCATGAAAGCACTCCCACCACCGTGACAAGCACAAACTGCCTCTCAGTTGTGAGCTGCTGCCCAGCATGTGCCCTTTAGCTTCCCTGCAGCCGCTCTGGGGAGGCCTCTCCCTCTCGCAAGGCCCTCAGGGCAGTGCCTCCCCCAGCGAGAGAGCCCCGGCTCAGCCTGGGGAATTACGGACCCTGATGAGACCACAGGCAGGAGTTGGTGCTGCTTTTTAGTCTGTGGCTCCTTGTGAGGACTGGGAGGGGGCACCCGGTACCCTGGCAGTTCCCACAGGCACACACACTTACACACTTACTCATGCATACACACACGTGCACACGCAGCCCTGACCCCAGTGTCCTCCGTCTCCGCTGCCCTATGGCCCCTCCATCCATTCAGGGTCCAACCTGGGCCACACCGCCCAACCTCCAACACCACGGCCCCTCCCCTAACCCCCACCACTGCCATCTCAGAGCCCTCCTCCGAGCCTTGGTCAAGGCACCCCAGCAGCTCCTAAAGGCTCCAGGACACAGCCCAGCCCCTGCCCTGGCCCCACACTCACCCTCCCTCCTTCTAGGCAAAGTGCTGTGCCCACCCCTCTGCCTGACAGGTACAGCTTCTGAACAACTCCAGAGGCACCATTCCTGCAAGCTTTCCCTTAGCAGGGGAGCCCACCCCTCCGCCTGGGGCCCTCACGGCACTCTGGCCAGGCGGCATGTGCTGTCTTCTAATAGTGCAACCGCGGGGGTCAAAGGCTTCACTCTTCCTCTGCTGGCCTCACTGCCCTCAGTCCCACAAGCACAGCAAGGCCAGGAAGAAAACAGCAGGGGATGGCTGGAGGCCAGGGCCAGGCTGAAGAGGTTGCCCCGGCAGCTCACAGAGGGTGCAAAAGAACATAATAGACATGGGCTCAAAGGCGGGAGCACGGGGCCAGGGCTTGGCCACGTATCTGACCTCCCCAGGGCAGGGCTCAGCCCAAGGGGGTGGACACACCTCCCTAACGGGTGACCTTGGGTATGAGCACAGGGTCTGACAAGGGGTGGTGGGGAGGGAGCAGAAAGGAGCAAAAGAGAAATCAAAGAAATCAGAGACAGCAAGGCACTGCGGTAGTGGCTGCCCAATTCTGTAAGTTTACTAAAACAGCACTAAGTTCTATACTTAAAAACAAAGGGGCCAGGTGTGGTGGCTCATGCCTATAATCTCAGCACCTTGGAAGGCCAAGGTGGGAGATCACCTGAGGTCAGGAGCTCCAGACCAGCCTGGCCAGCAAGGTCAAACCCAGTCTCTACTAAAAATACAAAAATTAGCTGGGCGTGGTGGTGTGCACCTGTAATCCCAGCTACTCAGGCTGAGGCAGGAAAATCGCTTAAATCCGGGAGGCGGAGGTTGTAGTGAACCAAGATCGCGCCACTGCACTCCAGCCTGGGTGACACTGCAAGACTCCGTCTAAATAGAAAAGAAGGGGGTTCCCCGGTAGGTCATCAGACCTCAATCATGCCAAGAGAGAAATGTGGTGGCAGCTGATGGTGGTGAGCTCTTGTGGTGGTGGTAGCTGGACTGAGAGGGAACTCTTTTTAGTTAGACCTGGTATAGTATTAGTTATAACCCCCCACCCCGTCATCCTGAATCTGGGTAATTAATTGGGATAAAAATAGAAGTTGTTTCGTGTATTCACCACTAACAGTAAAGTGTCAGCTCAGGTCACTTTCACATAATCACTGGGACTCTCCTAACAATTTGAAAACACATCCGGTAAGTCTACTAAGGGGTAAGTACTGACCAAACACTTGCCAGCACTCCTCCAGGTAATGGCATCTTATCTCCAATGTTCTGGCACCCTAAAACCACACCTGGGCTACCTGAGGATTCAAAAAAACAAAATGAGCTTTTTTTTTTAAAAAAAAGATGGAGTTTTGCTCTTGTTAACCCAGGCTGGAGTGCAGTGGCACAATCTCGGCTCACTGCAACCTCTGCCTCCTGGGTTCAAGCGATTCTCCTGATTCAGCCTCCTGAGTAGCTGGGACTACAGGCATGTGCCACCACACCCAGCTAATTTTGTATTTTTAGTAGAGACAGGATTTCTCCATGTTGGTCAGGCTGGCCTCCGACTCCTGACCTCAGATGATTTGCCCGCCTTGGCCTCTCAAAGTGTTGCGATTACAGGCATGAGCCACCAAGCCCAGCCTGTATTTTCTTCTTTTTATTAAGACAAGATCTCACTCTGTCGCCCAGGCTGGAGTGCAGTAATGCAATCGTGGGTCACTGCAACCTCTGCCTCCCAGGCTCAAGCAATCCTCCCACCTTAGCCTCCTGAGTAGCTGAGGCCACAGGCACGCGTCACCAGGCCCAGCTGATTTTTGTATTTTTTTTGTACAGATAGGGTTTCACCATTTTGCTCAGGCTTGTCTCAAACTCCTGAGCTCAAATGATCTGCCTTCCTCGGCCTCCCAAAGTACTGGGATTACAGGCATGGGCCATCGTGCCCAGCCACATGCGCAAATTTTAAACTCACCACTTTTAGGAACCCAAGACTGTATGGAACTCACCCTGCCTTGGTCATAATCTCAGGGCTCAGGAGAAGATGGCGTGTTCACCTCCACAAGGATGAGTCAGGACAGCCATCCTTCCAGGAACTCTGACAGCAGTCAGGACAATGGCTTTGAAGACAAAGTAGCAACTTTTTTTTTTTCTTGTTGAGACAGTCTCACTCTGTTGCCCAGGCTGGAGCGCAGTGGCGCAATCTCGGCTCACTGCAAGCTCTGCCTCCCGGGTTCACGCCATTCTTCTGCCTCAGCCTCCCGAGTAGCTGGGACTACAGGTGCCTGCCACCAGGCCCAGCTAATTTTGGTATTTTTTTTTTTTCCGAGACGGAGTCTCGCTCTGTCACCCAGGCTGGAGTGCAGTGGCCAGATCTCAGCTCACTGAAAGCTCCGCCTCCCGGGTTCACGCCATTCTCCTGCCTCAGCCTCCCGAGTAGCTGGGACTACAGGCACCCGCCACCACGCCCGGCTAATTTTTTGTATTTTTTTAGTAGAGACAGGGTTTTACCGTGTTAGCCAGGATGGTCTCGATCTCCTGACCTCGTGATCCGCCTGTCTCGGCCTCCCAAAGTGCTGGGATTACAGGCGTGAGCCACAGCGCCCAGCCAGTAGCAACTTTCTATCCTAAGTATTTTACCACTTGAAAAAGAAAAGTGAGCCCAGGTTTACACACTCAAGAGAAGTGGAGGCAATGCACAGGAGGAGTCTGGCAGGAGGAGAGTGAGGGCTGCACTGGAGGAATGCACAGGAGGAGTCTGGCAGGAGGAGAGTGAGGGCTGGACGACAGGTAGGCCAAGAGCTTTGGCTAGTTGTCCCTTACCATCCAGAAAGACAGCATATTTTTCCTGGGGAAACAACTCATGCACTCAAAGTAAAATCCCAGTATGAGATGACTGTTCAGCTGTGACTCCCACAGGCTACCACGAGTGGAGAGGGAACAGGTAGTGCAGACCTGACCTGAGGATGAAGGAACAAAAGTGGGACCAGTACCAAACAGCATCTACAAGATCACCCAGAGCACCTGCACAAAAACACGCGTGTTGACGCCTAAAAAGTCTGCACCTATCCACAGACCTCATACTTTCAGGTGAGCTAAGAAAAGCAAGTCAAACCAATAGGCACGCATTTTTCCCACTGAACGTACACACTGCTTTGTTTAGCCATTCACCTGCTGATGGCCACTGGGGCTGCTTCCGGTTTGGGGTTCTCATGAATAGAGCTGCTGTCAGCATTTGGCGAAGCCCTACATACGCACACCTTCAACTATGCTAGGTCACAGGTAGGTGTATGGCATGAGAGTTCCGGGCAGCACTTTCGCCAGGCACAATGGCTCATGCTGTAATCCCAACACTTGGGAGGCCTGGAGTGAGAGGATCTCTTGAGTCCAGGAGTTCAAGACCAGACTGGGTAACATGGCAAAACCCCATCTCTACAAAAAATAGAAAAATCAGCCAGATATGGTGGCACACACCTGTAGTCCCAGCTACCTGGGAGGCTGAGGTGGGAGAATCACTTGAGCCCAGGAGGTCGAGGCTGCAGTGAGCCATGATCACGCCACTACCTGGTGACAGAGTGAGACTTTGCCTTAAAACAAAAACACAAAACCCAAGTAGCACTTTCAGCCTTTTAAAAAAAAAGTGTGCCAGGCCAGGCGCAGTGGCTCACGCCTGTAATCTCAGCACTTTAGGAGGTAGAGGAGGGCAGATCACAAGGTCAGGAGATCAAGACCATCCTGACTAACATGGTGAAACCCTGCCCTATAAAAATATAAAAAATTAGCCGGGTGTGGTAGCATGCACCTGTAGTCCCAGTTACTAGGGAGGATAAGGCAGGAGAATCACTTCAGCCCGGGAGGTGGAGGTTGCTGTGAGCGAGATTGCACCACTGCACTCCAGCCTAGGCAACAGAGCAAGACTGTCTCAAAAAAAAAAAAAAAGTGTGCCACGGGAATGGATGGGTAGTGATATCTCCCTGACTTTTCTTTCCAGTTTCATTGAGGTATAATTGACATACCATAAGCTGCAAATGTTTAGTGTGCCATTTTAAAAACTGACACGTCAATGTACTTAAACACCCATAAAACTGTCACTACAATCACAATAATAAAAACATACATCACCCCCAAGTTTCCTGTGCCCTTTGTCACCTGCCTCCCCTTTCCCTCCCCTTTCCCCTTTCTGTCCAGCCACCACTGGTCTGCTTTCTATTGCTGCAGGCTAGCTGGCACTTTCTAGAATTTTGTATGAATTAAATTATACGATGAATCACACATTCAAAAAAGTAATTATTATGAGACACATCCATGTTGTTGCAAGTATCAATAGTTTGTTCCTTAATACTGAACAGTATTTCCAACTCTTAAGAGTTTCACTTTAATTCCCGTTTGGAGGATACAGGGCAGAAGCTACAGTCAAGAGGAAATATTCCAACCAGGCAGACCAAAAGACTTGTAACACCAGCTATTATGCAAAGGACTTCTGAAATTACCTTCACTGTCCTGGGAGCAGGAGAGGTGGAAGCAGAGATGGGCCCAGGAAAGGGTCGGATGCTTGAAAACTGTCCCTTTATCTTGACACTTGGCAATACTGTGTCAGTGCTTTTCATCCCAGGATCTCAAGGGCTTTGATAAGTATCAGTTTCATTTCATAAACAAGAAAAGGAGTGTTACCTGAGCCAGTCCTGAGTATAGGGAGTCACCCCTGCTGCCACTTTCCCACCCCGGTGGGGACACATACTCTTGTCTTTCAACAGACATTAAGGAAAAACCAACTGTGCAAAACCAGTTCAGGTGCGGTTGGTATGGAAAGCGGCTACACACTGGAAAACAGTCTCGCAGCTGCTGAAACCATTAAACCCAGAGTTACTATGCGGCCCAGTACGTCTATAAACACATCCACGCAGAAACCTGTACATGCATGGCCACAGCAATGCTATTCACAAGAGCCAAGAGGTGGAAACAACCCAAATGTCCATCAACAGAAGACAAGATAAACAAAACGTGGTCCATCCATCTGGACCATTCCACCAATGGAATATTACTCAGCCTTAAAAACGAATGAAATGCTGGCCAGGTGTGGTGGCTTACGCTTGTAATCTCAGCACTTTGGGAGGCCAAGGCAGGCGGATCACAAGGTCAAGAGATCGAGACCATCTGGCCAACACGGCGAAACCCCGTTTCTACTAAAAATACAAAAATTGGGCCGGGCGCGGTGGCTCA